>NC_041395.2:138032883-138080383 GCF_900747795.2 Erpetoichthys calabaricus | reverse complement strand
GTGAGCAGGGGGACTGTTCGCACACCTAGACGATACGGACGCTCGTCTAAAAATGCTGAAACATTACCTTCATGTTGCTCCCTTCTGTGCAGCTGCTTTGTGAAGCGACATGCTTCCCGCACGGTGCTTCGCATACTTAAAAGCTCAAAGGGCACGTATTGATTTTTGATTGTTTGTTTTTCTCTGTCTCCCTCACTCTCTCTGACATTCTCTGCTCCTGACGGAGGGGGTGTGGGCAGAGGGGCTGTTCGCACACTGGCCTAGAGGATACGGACGCTCCTCTAAAAAATGCTGAAAGACTACCTTTATTTTGCTCCCTTCCTTGCAGCTGCTTTGTCCGGCGGTGCTTCGCATACTTAAAAGCCAAACAGCCCTATTGATTTTTGTTTGCTTTTCTCTCTCTGACATTCTCTCCTCCTGACGCGCACTCCTTTGAAGAGGAAGATATGTTTGCATTCTTTTAATTGTGAGACGGAACTGTCATCTCTGTCTTGTCATGGAGCACAGTTTAAACTTTTGAAAAAGAGACAAATGTTTGTTTGCAGTGTTTGAATAAAGTTCCTGTCGCTCTACAACCTCCTGTGTTTCTGTGCAAATCTGTGGCCCAAGCATGACAATATAAAAATAACCATATAAACATATGGTTTCTACTTTGCGGATTTTCTTATTTCGTGGGGGGTTCTGGAACGCAACCCCCGCGATCGAGGAGGGATTACTGTATTGCCTAAAGTGAAGAGACAAACAAAATATTGTTTAAACCTTATTTAATCAATGCAACCTATAACCTCCATGTCAAAAATATAATAGCAACATTTTGTAAAAATAATAATAAACTAATAAAGTTTGAATTGATAAAGGATCACCCCCCACACACACACACACACACACGCACACGCACACACCTACCCAATTTGTCAGTACTTTATGGAACCCCCTTTTGCTTTAATTCTAGCCTTGAGTCTGTTGGGATACTTCTGTACCAGCTTTGCACATCTAGACTGATCAATTTTTGCTCACTTAGCTTTACAGAACTGTTCAAGCTCAGTCACTTTGTATGGTGACTGTGGGTGGACTATAACTTTTAAATCATTCCACAGATTTTTAATAGGGTTTAAGTCTGGGCTCTGACTTGGCTATGCATTCACTTTTTTCTCCTTCAGTCACCATATTGTCAATTTTGCTGGGTGCTTCAGGTCATTGTCATGTTGAAAGGTGAACTTTCTTCCCATTTTCAACTTTCTGCCAGAGATCACTTCTACCCTGACCAGAGCTCCAGTTGATGTTCCAGAGAAGCACCCCCCACAACAGGATGCTATCACCTCAGTGCTTCACTGTAGGTATAGTGTGTTTTGGATAGTGAGCTATATTGGCTTTCTGCCAGATGTACTATTTGGTTTTGAGTCCAAATAGTTCAATTTTGATCTCAACTGACCATAGCACCTTTTTCCACTTGGCCTTAGAATCTTCAAGGTGCTTTTTTGCAAAGCTTCAACAAGACTTAATGTGGAGGACTGATTTGAGGAGTGGCTTTTTTCTTGCAACCCTGTCATACAAGCCACACTTTTCACATGCACGTGATGACCACACTGTACCATAAAGTCCTGTAACTCCTTCAAAGTTGCCATTTGCATCTTGGTAGCTTGTCTGACCAGTTTCCTCTTTGCTCTTCATCTAAATTTGAATGGCCTCCAAACACTTTCCATTTCTTAATTATGGACTTTACTGTGCTCCTAGGGATTGATAAAGCCTTGGATTTTTTTTTGTATCAATCTCCTGGGTTGTGCTTGTCCACAACTTTGTCCCTGAGATCTTTTGAAAGTGACTTGCCATCCATACTCAATTGTTTGCTTTCAGTTTCAATACCAAGCACTGGAATGCTCCCGGAAAAGCTGTTTTTATGCTAAAGTAACCAAAATGATTACAGTTGAACACAGGAGGAAAAGCCAGTTATCTTGGTGTGCAATGGAGAAGGTGATTACTTATGCCTGATTGAATTTACAAATATTGATTGGGAGAAGGGTGATCCTTTATCAATCTTAGTGATTCTTATTTATTATGTATTATTTTTACAAACTGTTACTATTATATCTTTAACTTGAATGTTATAGATTGCGTAAATAAAGCTGAAAAAAAAATATTGTGTGTGTGTGTGTCTTTGTTTTAGGTTGTAAAGCAGCAACATGTGAATATTTTCAAAGGGGGGGTTCTTTTCTATACCCACTGTACTTCAATTTTCTGTGGTATTGCTAGTACATCTTTTAATTTGCTAAGTATAGCTGAGCCTGCGTCAGTTTTCTATCAGCTTGCAACCCTCCCTGGTTTCTAATATTTCTGCCTTTTTATTCACTAGACCTTCTATCAATTTTCTAAACATTTTCTAAACATGCCTTTTTCATTAATGTTAATATAATAACGACTATTTACAGGTATAGGTACAGAATTAGCTACATTAGTAGTCTTGCTGCATAATAAACTCACGTACTATGTACTCAGTTCATCCTGTAAATAATTACTTAATAATTAAAATTCTACATCTTTAGCATCCTTAGAGTTTCTTTCATATCAATTTGTTTCAACATAGGGTGAACGATTGCATATTAAGAGTAAATGATGTTGATGTCCGGGACGTAACACACAGCAAAGCAGTTGAAGCACTTAAAGAGGCAGGCTCAATAGTAAGATTGTACGTCAGGAGAAGAAAACCTATAACGGAAAAAATCATGGACATAAAACTTGTCAAAGGACCAAAGGGTAAGACTTGCAATTTATATTGTTATCAATGGTGGGATATTAATCAATATTGATATTAATGGTGGTTTAGGAAAAGATCTGTCCAATTTTATGAACACGAACCATAAGTCGCAAGTCTACATTAAACACTGTCACTTTCTCTGTTGTGGTTCAGTGTGGCAGTAGACTATTTTCACAAATAACCCAGACACACGTGCTGCAGTAAAATAAAAAAAAAAAGCAATTTATTTAAAATGTAAGGATAATAAAAGATGAATATATACAAGTGTGCGTATATATAATATACATACACATACATATACTGCCCTGTCAAAGACCAGTAATAGAATGAAATGTAAAATATTTGGTATCAATTGCCCTATGTGTATCTTCATTGCCTTTCCTCAGAATCCATGTGTGTCTGAACCTGCTTCTCAGACTGTCATTATTTTCGATTTGGCTTGCTTGCCTCCTGTTTGCTTTTATACATCCAGTCTTTGAAAGCGTCTTTCAGTGTGCCTGTCACTACCCAATTTATTACACACGCCTCCTGTGCCTTAACTTCTACTCATAAGCCTTATGCTTGCACTCTTCTTTCGATTGTGTCATCAAAATCAAACTGACAAATGAGATTGTTTGCAGAGACTGGACACACACACAGAAATTAGTGTTTTATTATATAGCAGACGTGTGTGTATATGTGTTATATTCATACACACATATGTAAGGATATATAGACAAAGGACAATCACAACGCAATACATAAAATGGCAATAGTTTAGCTGAATGTTTTCTCTGCTATAGGAAAAGGCTAATAACTTGTGAATTCCTTTTTTTTTTTTTTTTTTTTTTTTGGCTTATATCTTTTTCTCTTATATAGAAAAAGACACAACGCATGAATTCTTATCTTTCAATTCATGTGGTTAAGATGGTTAATTGTTCAGTTAGTTATTAAGTTTCTAGTGCCTGCACCATGGCATTGATTTACTCATAGCTAGTCTACAATAGCTTACACACCCATGCAGAGTTTCTGTGTGATGCTGCCATGAAAGTTCCTATTGTATTTAGGATAAAGCCAGTTGATGTAATAATAACAGCTTCAGAGTAGGATTTCTTCAGATGTTATAGGTTTCCTCCTAAGTACTGAGTTATAATCAACAGTTTTCATAATCAAGTGAGGTTTGGCATAGGTGATATTTTGTTTTTTTCCTAGTCAGCTTTCTCCAGCACACATAAAGGAAGTTTATGTGCACTTTCATTTTGCATGAAATCATCGCCGTCTCTGCCTTGGTCACACCTACAGGCTGCAGGCATTAATTTACTGTTTTCTTGAAGATTTTTGCAATCAGTGTCCTCGGTTGCTAGCAAAGTTATGTTTGCTGGGCAGCCAGTAATTGGTCAGCTCCTGCCTTAAGCAAGATGATGCATGCCTTTTACATATGGTCTCTCTCTGCTCGTGCTCTTGCTATTAATTAGAAAGCTTTGGATTAATGGCACCCTCGTCCAACTCCTATACAAACAACTCTTACAAGTTGGAGTTAAAAGGTATTGCTCCTACCTTTGTTTTGGCCACACTCTGTAGGTTATGGGGTCTTGCTTTGATGGCAGGAGTTATGGCAGAGCCCGTCGTTTTTGGTGGAGTATTGGAGTTTTGTTCATTAAGGTTGCCAACCATTGAGTTATGTTCCTTTGTCCCTGAGCAAGTATTTAGCTGTTTCCTCACAGAGGGCTATTGATGATTTTATCAGATAAAGCATAGAGGCTACATTCCAAAGAGAAGCCCAGTAAATAAGAAGCTGAAATTAAGAGTGTCTAGCTGCAGTTTTTTCAAGCCAGGACTTGTGTTCCAGGCATAGCAAAGTGCATAATGTCAATCTGTCCTACAGTGGAAATAAGATCTACATTCTAAAAGTAAATCACTATTGGAAGAGGAGAAACAGATTTCGTTTAGGGCAATATTTAATTGATTGTTCTTCCCTGAAATCAATAGTATGATCCTATTGTACTGGTTTGAATTTAGCTTCTCTGTTGTTTTATCAATAAAGAACAGTAGTTCCACACAAAGTAAGTAATCATATACCTCCTTCATACATTTGTGTTCCTAAGTAATTTGTGCATAGTAGTGAGTAAATTAGACAATCTAATTGTGTAAATTGATGCTGCTACATTTATTTCTGACTACAGTTGCATGTGACATTAAGAATATTAGGTACATGTTTAGATTAAGAAATATGTTGTAAAATAAAAGTTTTTTTTCTATTAGGGTAATTACTTCCTCAGAGGTTTATCTTTCAAGTAGTTAATAGATTTATGTTTGAAGAATATAAAAAATATAGTAATTAAGCCACATGCAACTGACATGAAATTGTTGATAAATTGTATATGGATATTTAGTCCTAAATTCTAACGAAATTGAAATTTTAAATGTCTGATGTATTTTTCACTCATACACACAAGTTTGTAAAATCTGAATGAATAGTGACAGTGATGCATAGTAAGCACACATGTGCTTGAAATGAGTATAATACTGTGCACAAAGAGCATCCCAGTAAGAAGTACATTTGATTATATAATTGGTTCTGAGGCTAAAGATCTACGCTAGTATCTGGTAGGTTGCCGGTTCAAATCCTGTTACTGGCAGAAGGGGTCCTTCTCTGTTGGGCGCTTGAGCAATGCCCTCAACCTGAAAATTACTCCAGGGGTGCTGTACAATGACTGGCCCTGTGCATTGACCTCCAAAGGTAATGCAAAAAGACAATATCCATTCAGGGATTAATCCAGTGTAATAAATACAAATACAAAATACCAATAATTAAAACAGATGCCTACTGTTTCCATCCACATTCTGCTACTGTAACTATTTTTTTCCCAAAGTGATATCAAAAATCATTGAACCCTATAATTTTGTATGTCAGGATGAAAATTTCAGAAGTCTTTGCGGCAATGTTCAGTTATTTTCAATGAGGTAACACTGGACATTTTTGGAAACGGTTTCAGAATATCAAGTCATTAGCAGCAATGTTGATCATTTATAGTGGGGTGTAGTTCTCCAAAAGGAAACATAAAAAGCCTACTTGGCATAATGTTTCCTGTAAATTTAATTTCTAAATCAGTTCTGTATTTTCATGCAGGTCTTGGTTTCAGTATAGCAGGAGGGGTTGGAAATCAACATATACCTGGAGACAACAGCATTTATGTTACCAAAATAATTGAAGGAGGAGCTGCACATAAAGATGGCAAACTGCAAATAGGAGACAAGTTGCTTGCGGTAGGACATTCTTTTTCTGAGGCAATTCTTTTGAGTTAACACATAAAGCGGCTGTTGCATTGATTCAACCCATTATTTTATAGTGATATGATTGCCATTAAAAAATAAAGAATTCATTGTCAAGAACGATAACTATTTTAAACATCAACTAAACTTTGTTGTTATTTGCACTTAGTTGGTTCATTAGAACATTATAGGAACATCTTTCCTACATTATATAAGTTAATGTTCTGATTCTTTTCCCTCATATAAAGAAAATATAAATAAATATAAAGCTCCTTTTTGGTTAGAGACACCTACTGAATACTAACATCTTTCTAGATACCTGTATTTAAAGTGAGATTACCATCAGTCAAAGTTAAGTATGTGTTTTTTATACATCTACTCTATTATTAAAGTGGTTTAACATAATACCTAAATAATATGTATAAGTACCATGTTTTTCCAAATATCCCTTGCATCCCTGTATAACCTGCACATTTTTTCTCTTTTAAAAAAAAAAAACATTGTATAATCCACACCCTTGTATAACCTCCACATTTATAAAGCATTGTAAAGTATAGGAATAACCAGAACACCTGAACAAATTAAACCAAAATCAACAATATCCTGCATGTGTAAAATATTGCACCACTTGTAACTATTGCTTGCCTTTTTCAAATAACATTTTGTAATAAAATAAAAAAATATTTCGTATTTGTTGTTTAGCAACTAAATTCTGTTCCAGCAACCAGCCAAGGCGTGACCACAATTGTGCTTGTGACTTTACTTTAGCCTACTCAATTTCTTCTATTCTTTGTGAAGTAGACATTTTTAACATTTATACATTCTGCTTTGTTACATCTTAAATCTTTGAATATCATTTTGATTGTTTTAAAACTTATGAACATTTCTTTAAGATCTGTTTGATAGTACTGTGTGCATTTTTTATAGCTGCTTTTCATTCCTAATTTTCTCTAACTGCCTTTCTGATCCTTTATTACCTTTTAAATATTTGCATGTCATTTCTGTATGACTACAATGTACTAGATTTAAAACTTATAATAACCAGGAATGGTGCGAGAAACGGAGGAATGGAACCAGCTTCCTTAAGCTGATTGTTGGTGTGTGGCTATTGAAAGGACAGCTGGCATCTTCATCAGCTACTTCCTCCTGGTATCCGTCAATAAGGGCGCACACATAAAGGCGACCTTCAAAAGGACGACCTCAATTGGGCGCGGCGAATAAAAGTGCACATAAATAAAAGCGATTTTCAAAAGGGTGACCTCAATTGAGCGCCGAATAAAGGCACGCGCAAATAAAGGCGAGCTTCAAAAGGACGACCTCAATTGAGCGCCGAATAAATGCGCGCGCAAATAAAGGAGCGCTTCAAAAGGATGACCTCAATTGAGCGCAGCGAATAAAGGCAAACGCAACAAAATTACAGAAAATGTATTAGATAAAAGCAATGATTGAACGTATAAAAAGGTGAAAGCAAGAATATTAAAACATCCAATTAATTAATGCATGAACTTCTAACGAACTATTTCTAAAGCTCTCTATATTTCGTTGTTTTCAAAATTACAGAAAATTCAATTAAGGCAATGACTGAATGTATAAAAAGGTGAAAGCAAGTTACACTTGAAGCTGTAGATTATGTGCAATGCCACGTAGATATTCGAGATGCGGTCTATTAGCATAATCAAGGACAATTAATTTAATTCGCTCCGAAGGTCATCCTTTTGAAGCGCTCCTTTATTTGCACGCGCATTTATTTGGCACTCAATTGAGGTCATCCTTTTGAAGCTCGTCTTTATTTACGTGCGCCTTTATTTGGCGCTCAATTGAGGTCGCCCTTTTGAAGGTCGCCTTTTTGTGCGCGCCCTTGTTGAATAGAACCCTTCCTCCTTGCCGCTGAGGTGTTCTATGATGCAGTGTGCTCCCAGCTACCTTAGGCCTTCTCATACACACCACCCAACTCTGCCCCTCTCCATTCACCCAGGTTCAGAGACAACCTGCATACCTTACTATCCTCCAGCTCTGTGAGCTGACTCAAGACCAGGATCCACATCCAGTAACCATGTATCAAAACCGATGGGCTTTAGCAGCCAGGAGGCTCAATCAAAGTTCTCTTAACACTAGAATTACCAGAGACTATGAAAAAACTTGTAGATCCGGCCCACCTTAAATCCATTCACACATCTCCCTCAGCATCCTTTATCCTGTAAATGTGCCGATTAATACGAGCAGCAAGCAGCCTGCTATTCCATCCCCCACCACCGCAGACCGTGTACAAACTTCTCCCAGCTCATGCCTTGATTATCTGGGAGTGAAGTGCTGGAGTTTTAGAGTGGAAATAATAGATCGTTATTTGGAACATATACATTTTATGTGTGTTCCGTTTCTATAATAATCTGTGTAAACACATTGTTAAAACAGAAACGTTTGTCATATTTTAGTAGTAAATGACAAAATATTGGCGTAAACTATATAATATGTGAAGCCTGAAGTCCAAAGATCAAATAAACACTTTCACAAAAGGTTCAAGGACGATACAACAGCTTCCGTGGCGTAGCGGTAAGATTTGCTGACTTGTAATCAAGAGTCCCAGGTTCGATCATGTCTGCCTCCTGTATTTGCCGTTTTAAGTAGTGAGCTGCTCTTATTTTTAATATTGTACACATACATTTGGTTTGCATTTGTAACAGACGGTGTACATTTATAGGACTTGTGAAAGTTACCGCTTTTTTCACTTTTATTCTCCCAGTCACAATCGCGATACATACTACCGCCCTAGGGATCTGACGCTGTTAGTTTTTATTTGAAACTGGGAGTAACTGTAGATGTGAGTGCTATTTTGAGGCAATGGAACTGGACATTCTCTGATCTGGAGGGATAAAAGCTGACACACAAACACTAATGAATCTGCCTTCTTCGTATCTCACCGTCCCTTGATTTTTTTTTATTCAGTTTTATTGAGTGTTCCTGCTCATGCTGAATTAGTATGTACCTTATGGTCTTTGATGTCAAAAAAAAAAAACACAGAGACATAGGTATATAAGATATTTGGAATTATTCATTTTATGACCTCTATAGTACATTTTGGAAAACATTGTGGCACGGATGCAACATTATTCATATTATTTATATTCATTTGCAGAACACCACATGTAAGGACTGGCAAGATCAGCGAAAAAAAACATGTTGCTGCTTCTTTTGTACTCCAGGACATGCAGAGGCAACGATAGATAGATAGATAGATAGATAGATAGATAGATAGATAGATAGATAGATAGATAGATAGATAGATAGATAGATAGATAGATAGATAGATAGATAGATAGATAGATAGATAGATAGATCTTTATTGTCATTGTCACTTATACAAAGGAACAATGAAATTGAAGGTGCAATAGTACAGAGAGGTCAGTTCAGCGCTATATGCAATCATCACATTCAAATGTTAACAGTTCAAACACACGCAACGACCAGTCCTTCCTACATTTACGACGTGTGTACCTGTTGCAATGCACACACTTCTCTCTATGCTATGGTTTCTATTACACACCTGAGAGACAATATATGTGACATTTTGAAGAAATCATTTTATGACCTGAATAGTACCAACCAGAAAACATCGTTGCACTAATGAAGTATTATTTGAAAACGGACAGCATCAGATCGGGTGTGAATTTATGCTGGTGCCGTTACTTAGAGTCAGATCAGGTTGGGGTACAGCGTGATAGTTTAGCCAAAACGTTGTTTGGAGGCTCACTTGAGCACATAAACGCATAGCTTTGCTAGCTTAGCCTGGCGTAGCTAAAGTTAAGATTATAAAACGGGATTTTCTAATGGCCAAATATAACCAAAACAGTTCTTCAGCTTTACCTATGAAATGTAATCCCCCAGGATCTGGTTTGGAGCGTATAGCGGTTTGTACAATCCCAAGCAGCACATGCGTGAGGCATCTTTATCCATTGCTTCACTCCACAGCAGTGCCACTCGCAATATGGCAGCGATGTTAACGTACGATGCTGCTGGTCATGTGGTGTCTAGTAATTCTATGTCTATGCTGTGAAAGGCATGCACGGAGCCCACTGAGAAAAGAAGGGTGTTCATGGCTCACTTTACAGAGGAACTTAGTCATCGCATCTTACTAGAAAAGGCGATGGAAAAAGAAAAGGAGGATGCAACATCGACAAGCTTCTGTTCCAGGACAGCCACTTTCCCCAGGAAAGTAAACTGAGTCAGTGTCAGGTGCCCTTTCAATGTAACAGGAACCACAGCATAGAGAGAAGTGTGTGCATTGCAACAGGTACACATGTCATAAATGTAGGAAGGACGGGTCCTTGCATGTGTTTGAACTGTTAACATTTGAATGTGATTATTGCATATAGCGCTGAACTGACCTCTCTGTACTATTGTTGCCTCTGCATGTCCTGGAGTACAAAAAAAACAGCAACATGTGGGGACTGGCAAGATCAGCGAAAAAAACATGTGGTGTTCTGCAAATATGAATAATTGTGAATTTCCCCTTGGGATTAATAAAGTATCTATCTATCTATCTATCTATCTATCTATCTATCTATCTATCTATCTATCTATCTATCTATCTATCTATCTATCTATCTATCTATCTATCTATCTATCTATCTATCTATCTATCTATCTATCTATCTAGAATCCATGCCACAATGTTTTCCAAAATGTTCTATAGAGGTTATAAAATTAATAACTCCAAATATCATACAGTGATCCCTCGCTATATCGCGCTTCGCCTTTCGTGGCTTCACTCCATCGCGGATTTTATATGTAAGCATATTTAAATATATATCGCGGATTTTTTGCTGGTTCGCGGGTTTCTGCGGACAATGGGTCTTTTAATTTCTGGTACATGCTTCCTCAGTTGGTTTGCCCAGTTGATTTCATACAAGGGACACTATTGGCAGATGGCTGAGAAGCTACCCAGCTTACTTTTCTGTCTCTCTCTCTCTCTCTCTCTCTCTCTCTCTCTCTCTCTGTCTCTTGCGCTGACTTTTTCTGATCCTGACGTATGGGGATTGAGCAGGGGGGCTGTTCGCACACCTAGACGATACGGACGCTCGTCTAAAAATGCTGAAAGATTATCTTCATGTTGGCTACCTTCTGTGCAGCTGCTTCGTGAAGCGACATGCTGCACGGTGCCCCCCTGCTCAATCCCCATACGTCAGGATCAAAGAAAGTCAGCGCAAGACAGAGAGAAAGTAAGCAATCTAGCTTCTCAGCCATCTGCCAATAGCGTCCCTTGTATGAAATCAACTGGGCAAACCAACTGAGGAAGCATGTACCAGAAATTAAAAGACCCATTGTCCTCAGAAATCCGCGAACCAGCAAGAAATCCACGATATATATTTAAATATGCTTACATATAAAATCCGCGATGGAGTGAAAGGCGAAGCGCGATATAGCGAGGGATTACTGTACTACTAAAATATGACAAACTTTTCTGTTTTAACAATGTGTTTACACAGATTATTATAGAAACGGAACACACATGAAATGCATGTGTTCCAAATAATGATCTATTATTTCCACTCTAAAACTCCAGCACTTCACTCCCAGTTAATCAATCAAGGCATGAGCTGGGAGAAGTTTGTGCACAGTCTGTGGCGGTGGGGGATGGAATAGCAGGCTGCTTGCTGCTTGTCTTAATCGGCACATTTATAGGACAAAATACGCTGAGGGAACGGTGCGAACAGGTTTAAGGTGGGCCGGATCTACGAGTTTTTTCGTAGGCTCTGGTAATTCTAGTGTTAAGGTGTTGTATCTGCATAACCCCTTGTACCTGCTGCTCGTGTGTTTGCTTCATAGCTGGATTCTTCAGGTATTCCCAGACCCTCAGAGTGTCTGCAGCCACCAGAGGAGCATGTCCCTGCCAGGTCTGGAGCCAGGGATGCCCTCTTATGAATGCTTTTTAAGCTTTGGTCTAACATATTAAGCATGATGTACTTTATTTTTTTTTAAGTAGCCTACAGTGCTGGTAACATTAGAGCTTGCACGCACCGCGGCTGCAGTTTGTTTTTTATTGGCTTGAAATGATATTGGAGATGGAGTAGAGTAGAGAGCTATGAGACAAATTAGATACATTCTTGCTTATAGTTATATCACCTGGAGTAGTCAATGTTCAATAAGTAATTCTTCCCATCAAAGGGTTAACACACTCACACACCCCAACCAGGGCCAATTCTACAAAACCACTTCATTTAACCTTCATGTATTTGGGCTGTGTGTCATTAATTAAAAAAAGCAAGGACATGGAAGTATAAATGAAAGCCACGGCAAAACTGGAAGAATGTTGAAACTCCCTCCAGAAGGACATCAGCAGGGTGTGGAGTTAAAGTCATGTCCCTGAAGCTGTGAAAGATCACGCATTAAAAACTTATAAGTACAGTTCATGTGGCAGCCATGTCATCTAAGGGAGTATAGCTGCTAAGAGGTACGACACGTCACCATCTCAGAGCAGATGCAGTAAGTTTCTGCTGGTTAAGGGATCAATGCACATACATACGATTTTTTAGAAATCAGTGTTTACATGGGGAAGTAATCTTTGGCAAAAAGTGGTTAAACGTCATCATTGGTCACCGTGACCAGAAAATAACCATGAAGCCAGTGATTTTATTGTGTCATATAGATACATTTAGTCAAACTGACACTTTATTTATAGTTCTCTGTTACCGGATTATGCACAGCACACTCTTTCTGCTTGGTGTGCAATTGAGTCCTGTAAAGGGACCCGGTATGTGTGCCCCATTACCTTACATCCAGTGATACTGAAATAGTAATAACACAGGTATTTATACTTCAATAAGATAAGTATTGCATTAGGTTAGTCAGTACTTTAAAAAATAATTAGACTGCTTAACACATTACTTTTCACGTGTTACCCTACTGCTCTTGAGATTATGTTTGCAAAGTTTAGCAGTATACACGTTGGTAAGAACACGCAGATGCTTCCTGAGAGGCTTCCTTATGAGGAGACAAAATGGCGACTACTTTCACTAATTGTGAATGCAAGAATTTAAACCGTGGTCACTTAATCACCAATATTCTTTACTAAAGTATTCATTTCATTTCTTCTTAGTTCAGTTGCATTTTACACCTCAAACTTTCAAACGAGCTAAACATCGCATGGATGTGTTGAAGGAAGTGAGGAGAGATCAAATTGGTTAATTAATTACCGGTCTTGCATTTTATTAATGCCAGTTCCTACTTTGTTTACCTTACCTTTGTTGTTGGAGGCATATCTCCAGCCATTAGACTTAAGTCAAGATAAAAGAAGAACACTCATTTTTAAGAAACAGAATAATACTGTTTATTGTTAAACTTCAGGATTACATAAATATAATAATATAATAACTGCATATATATATATATATATATATATATATATATATATATAGTATTTGTGTGTACAGTAGTGGCCAAAGGTTTTGGCAGTGACACAAATGTTGTGTTTTGCAACATTTGTGGCTTCAATTTTTGTGGTGGCAATTCACATGGTTTTTATATTATTGTGCAGTTATCAGATGCGTTTTTGTTACCACAAAAGCCCATTTTCACTTATTTTGGCCCTGGCACAGAATGGTCAACTGAAAGTGTCCAGTAAATGCCAGGACTGTCTCCTCCAAAGGAGTCAGCTACAGAATTATGTTGCCACCTGTACAGTACTTGCTCAGTTCTGGCAGCAGGTGAGTAAGAGTGCATCAGCACGCACAGTTTGGCGAAGACTTTTGGACAATGGCCGTGTGTCAAGTGCAGCAAAGAAGCCACTTCTGTCCAAGAAATATATCAAGGACAGACTGAAATCCTGTAGGAAGTACAAGGATTGTCCAGAGAAGGAAAAGGTAAACAATACCATGAGTCCAGTATCGTGCCAACAATGAAGCATCGTGAGACAATCCATGTATGGGGTTGCTTCTCATCTAAGGGAGTGGGCACACTCACAATTCTGCCCAAAAACGCTGCGATAAATAAAGAATGGTATCAAAACGTCCTCCAAGAGCAACTTCTTCCCACAAGCCAGGCACAATTTGTGTTTTTTTCCAGCGTGATGGATCACCATGTCACAAGGCAAACGTGATATTGAAGTGGACCCATGGCCAGGAAACTCTCCAGATCTTAATCTCATTGAGAACCTGTGGGCAATTCTCAGAAAGTGTATGGAGAAGCAGAATCCCAAAAATTGTGATTAAACCCTAAGCTCTAAAAAGGCAAAAATGGATCACTGTCAGTCAGGATTTGGCCCAGAAGCTGATATGCAGCATGCCAGAGCGAATTGCAGACATTATGAAGGAGAAAGGTCAACACTATAAATATTGACTCAATGTTTAACATAAACACAACATTAGGGTCACTGCCAAAACTTTTTGCCACTACTGTATGTACAGTATGTATGTTTGTATGTATGTATGTATGTCTTAGACAGGATAGGATGGGATTGGGTTTTACGGAGTTTGATGTATGTTAAATCTGTTCCCTTTACAGGCCTGGTGTGCCACTAAACCCTAGCAGAATGAGCAATGCCTATTTTCTGTGTGCATAAAGCCATTATCAAATAACTCAAAAAATACTTGTACAGTAATCCCTCCTTCATCGCGGGGGATGCGTTCCAGACCCCCCTGCGAAAGGTGAAAATCCGCGAAGTAGAAGCCATATGTTTATATGGTTATTTTTATATTGTCATGCTTGGGTCACAGATTTGCACAGAAACACAGGAGGTTGTAGAGAGACAGGAACGTTATTCAAACACTGCAAACAAACATTTGTTTCTTTTTCAAAAGTTTAAACTGTGCTTCATGACAAGACAGAGATGACAGTTCCGTCTCACAATTAAAAGAATGCAAACATATCTTCCTCTTCAAAGGAGTGCGCATCAGAGAGAGAGAGAGAGAGAAAAAAAACAAACAGTCAAAAATCAATAGGGCTGTTTGGCTTTTAAGTATGCGAAGCACCACCGGACAAAGTAGCTGTGAGGAAGGGAGCAAGCATTTTTTAGAGGAGCGTCCGTATCCTCTAGGCCAGTATGCGAACAGCCCCTCTGCTCACACCCCCTCCATCAGAGCGAGAGAGAGAGAGGAAAGCAAACAATCAAAAATCAATAGGTGCTGTTTGATCTTTTAAGTATGCAAAGCACCATGCGGGAAGCATATCGCTTGCAAAGCAGCCACATGTAAGCCCAGCGAAGAAGGGAGCAGTGTGAAGGTAATCTTTCAGTGTTTTTTGAGTGGCGGCCGTGTCCTCTAGGGGTGCGAACAACCTCCGTGCTCACAATATATTTGAGGAGTTTTATTTAATACATAATACGTGCTGTGGTTGGGTAGCTTCTCAGCCATCTGCCAATAGCGTCCCTTGTATGAAATCAACTGGACAAACCAACTGAGGAAGCGTGTACCAGAAATTAAAAAACCCATTGTCCGCAGAAATCCGCGAACCAGCAAAAAATCCACGATATATATTTAAATATGCTTACATATAAAATCCGCGATAGAGTGAAGCCGCGAAAGTCGAAGCGCGATATAGCGAGGGATTACTGTATAGTATGCGTTACTATGTATGGTACAAATAGAACACATTTCAAATAAGCAAGTGCCTAAATGAAAGCAAGCTGTGCTGAGGGCACAACCTGATGTGCTTAAGTTTTATAACAGTGAACATATAAGGTGGGTTTTATTTAACTGTATGATGTTGCGTATTAACTCACCAGTGGTCATCTTATGAATGCAATCTCAATTTGGGTTATCTCAAATCACACGTTTATTGTCTTAACTCCTAAAACCATTTGTTAATACTGTTCATATTGGAATGTTTGATTATCATTTACTACATGCAGTATGTCAAATTTTCTGTTCTTTATTATCCACATCGCACCCAGAAAAGTGATCGCATTGAGAGGTTGTCCCAGCTGCACACATCACTTTTGTGGAGTCATATTAGAGGCTTTGATCATAGGTCTCACTGGGCACCTATATTCTGTTTCTCACCACCTCTGTACAATTTTTGATCACAAATGAATTTACGCTTTTTTTAACTGCTGTATGATTGTGCACACTAGGGGGCATACATCAGATCTGATTGATGGGTTATTATGCACATTTTTTATGCGAAATGTGTCACGTTTCAATATGCATATTTAATTTTAACTTTTTATTGTTTTTAATGCACCATGTTAAACCTTGACACATGCTGTGAATGAAATTACCCAATTGCCGGGAGCAGACATTTATCACGACTACCACAGCAAACACCCCATTTCTCCCATAATGTTCAGTATTTTGTGTAGTTAGTTGAATAAAGCAACTTTGTTACAGAAATATTTTTTACTGATTTGTGGGGTGCTTAGAAATTACATGTGCATATATTTAAAGTTAGTTTCAATTAATTTTGATATTTTTTTGTTATTTTCGAAGTGTTTTGTTATTTTATTTTGAAATTGATTTTTATTGCATATGGTCTGTATTTCTCAAAGAGTATGGACATGATAACAAATTTGCCATTTCTACTGTATAATATATACAGTAATCCCTCCTCCATCGCGGGGGTTGCGTTCCAGAGCCACCCGCGAAATAAGAAAATCCGCGAAGTAGAAACCATATGTTTATATGGTTATTTCTATATTGTCATGCTTGGGTCACAGATTTGCGCAGAAACACAGGAGGTTGTAGAGAGACAGGAACGTTATTCAAACACTGCAAACAAACATTTGTCTCTTTTTCAAAAGTTTAAACTGTGCTCCATGACAAGACAGAGATGACAGTTCTGTCTCACAATTAAAAGAATGCAAACATATCTTCCTCTTCAAAGGAGCAAACAAATCAATAGGGCTGTTTGCTTTTAAGTATGCGAAGCACTGCAGCACAAAGCTGTTGAAGGCAGCAGCTCACACCCCCTCCGTCAGGAGCAGAGAGAGGGAGAGTGAGAGAGAGAGAGACAGATAACAAAATCAATACGTGCCCTTTGAGATTTTAAGTATGCGAAGCACCGTGCAGCATACTTAAAAGCTGCACACAGAAGGTAGCAACGTGAAGATAATCTTTCAGCATTTTTAGACGAGCGTTCCTTTCGTCTAGGTGTGCGAACAGCCCCCCTGCTCACACCCCCTACGTCAGGATCACAGATAGTCAGCGCAAGAGAGAGAGAAAGAAAAGTAAGTTGGGTAGCTTCTCAGCCATCTGCCAATAGCGTCCCTTGTATGAAATCAACTGGGCAAACCAACTGAGGAAGCATGTACCAGAAATTAAAAGACCCATTGTCCTCAGAAACCCGCGAAGCAGCGAAAAATCCGCGATATATATTTAAATATGCTTACATATAAAATCCGCGATGGAGTGAAGCCGCGAAAGGCGAAGCGCGATATAGCGAGGGATTACTGTACAGGGCAAGACAAAAAGAAATACCACATTTCAAACGTTTATTCTATAAAAACGCTACAAGATAAAATACATTTCATTACGACACATAAAAGGGTATCCAGAATAGATTTTTTTCACTGTGTTTCAAAAATGATGTCTTCAAGGTTGTGGCCATCATTAGCGATACACTCTTCGAGACGATTTCTGAATGCTTGCAAGACTCTTTCGGCCATTTCAGGAGGAATAGTGGTGATTTCTTGGCGAATAGCATTCTTGAGGCTTTCAAGGTTTTGAAGTTGGTGTGTGTATGCCTTCGACTTTAGATAGCCCCATAAGAAGCAAGATCAGTGGATCGTGAAGGCCACCTGACATCGTCGCGCAGGGAGATCACCTTCCCTGGAAATATTGCATGGATCTCAATACCATATGAGTATAGTGAGGTTCTGCACTACCATCATTTTGTATGGATGGAAATTAAGGTCCTTGAAAATCCTCCTCAAAGACGTGTTGGAAATGCCTAAGGCATGTTTGCACACTGAACGTCTAAGAGACTGCAAAATTGATACCGTTACAGCATGGATGTTTTCAGGCGTTCATACAGTCTAAGGACAGCCTGGAGATTTTCTGTTCAATGTTGTACCCATCTGTCTAAATTTAGCCACCCACTGAAGAATTGTTTTCCGATTTGGGACGTCACTGTTACGAGGAATGCTGAAGTGTGTTCGGAAGGCATGTTACGTAGTAATGATGGATTAATTATTTTTGAAAAATGCTTCAACAGTGAAAGCACAGTGCACACTGAGCCAAGGCATGTTGCCCATCTGAAAACTACAAGGGATCGCCTTTCAAAAAAACCCAACCCACTCGGCTGCCTCTACCTTGCGCAATAACCTTGAGAAATGTGTTAATTGATTTTGGCTCATCCTGTAATATATTAAAAAGATATTATGAGAGCTATACTTTCCTCATAGGTAAACAATGTTAGCCTTGAAGAGGTGAGCCACGAAGAAGCTGTAGCTGCTTTGAAAAATACCCCTGATGTTGTTTACTTGAAAGTGGCAAAACCCACCAGTGTGTACATGAGTGACAGCTATACCCCTCCTGACATCAATAACTGTAAGTGCCTTTTTACCCAAATGTTTTTCATACAGGTGAATGATATTTATCATTATTTTCTCTGTTTGATACATACAGTAGCTCTTACTGTACAGTGGTGTGAAAAACTATTTGCCCCCTTCCTGATTTCTTATTCTTTTGCATGTTTGTCACACAAAATGTTTCTGATCATCAAACACATTTAACCATTAGTCAAATATAACACAAGTAAACACAAAATGCAGTTTTTAAATGGTGGTTTTTATTATTTAGGGAGAAAAAAAAATCCAAACCTACATGGCCCTGTGTGAAAAAGTAATTGCCCCCTTGTTAAAAAATAACCTAACTGTGGTGTATCACACCTGAGTTCAATTTCCGTAGCCACCCCCAGGCCTGATTACTGCCACACCTGTTTCAATCAAGAAATCACTTAAATAGGAGCTGCCTGACACAGAGAAGTAGACCAAAAGCACCTCAAAAGCTAGACATCATGCCAAGATCCAAAGAAATTCAGGAACAAATGAGAACAGAAGTAATTGAGATCTATCAGTCTGGTAAAGGTTATAAAGCCATTTCTAAAGCTTTGGGACTCCAGCGAACCACAGTGAGAGCCATTATCCACAAATGGCAAAAACATGGAACAGTGGTGAACCTTCCCAGGAGTGGCCGGCCGACCAAAATTACCCCAAGAGCGCAGAGACGACTCATCCAAGAGGTCACAAAAGACCCCAGGACAACGTCTAAAGAACTGCAGGCCTCACTTGCCTCAATTAAGGTCAGTGTTCACGACTCCACCATAAGAAAGAGACTGGGCAAAAACGGCCTGCATGGCAGATTTCCAAGACGCAAACCACTGTTAAGCAAAAAGAACATTAGGGCTCGTCTCAATTTTGCTAAGAAACATCTCAATGATTGCCAAGACTTTTGGGAAAATACCTTGTGGACTGATGAGACAAAAGTTGAACTTTTTGGAAGGCAAATGTCCCGTTACATCTGGTGTAAAAGGAACACAGCATTTCAGAAAAAGAACATCATACCAACAGTAAAATATGGTGGTGGTAGTGTGATGGTCTGGGGTTGTTTTGCTGCTTCAGGACCTGGAAGGCTTGCTGTGATAGATGGAACCATGAATTCTACTGTCTACCAAAAAATCCTGAAGGAGAATGTCCGGCCATCTGTTCGTCAACTCAAGCTGAAGCGATCTTGGGTGCTGCAACAGGACAATGACCCAAAACACACCAGCAAATCCACCTCTGAATGGCTGAAGAAAAACAAAATGAAGACTTTGGAGTGGCCTAGTCAAAGTCCTGACCTGAATCCAATTGAGATGCTATGGCATGACCTTAAAAAGGCGGTTCATGCTAGAAAACCCTCAAATAAAGCTGAATTACAACAATTTTGCAAAGATGAGTGGGCCAAAATTCCTCCAGAGCGCTGTAAAAGACTCATTGCAAGTTATCGCAAACGCTTGATTGCAGTTATTGCTGCTAAGGGTGGCCCAACCAGTTATTAGGTTCAGGGGGCAATTACTTTTTCACACAGGGCCATGTAGGTTTGGATTTTTTTTCTCCCTAAATAATAAAAACCACCATTTACAAACTGCATTTTGTGTTTACTTGTGTTATATTTGACTAATGGTTAAATGTGTTTGATGATCAGAAACATTTTGTGTGACAAACATGCAAAAGAATAAGAAATCAGGAAGGGGGCAAATAGTTTTTCACACCACTGTATATGTGAATTTAACATCAGAAATGAAAAAAATAGTGTTGCTCAAGAACTTAGAGTTGTTTTCCTGTAATTTGCTGATGTAAAACTAGTGGTGTGCAAGCTTTTCCTTATTAAACTCCAGACCTTTCAATGACCAAACCTGTTGTATTCATGTTCAAGAAAGTATAATGCTGATAATATATGTTTGCAACAAAATATAACATTTTTATTGTAGTCAATAATTTTAAATAACTTCCCATGCTAATATGCTGTTATTTTTTGAGAGCAGGCAGGTTCAACTTAGTATCGTTAATTTTAAAAGTAAATTTTGCTGCTCTCTGAATGGAGGTGACACTTTTTATTTTTATTTTTTTTTGGGAAAGAATTGTAGCTAGTTTAAGTATTGGATGAATAATTGGAGAATTTCTTTAAAATAAAAGCATTAATGCTTTAATAAGAGTCGAAAGGAAACCACTTGAATTTAAATTATTTCATGTAAGCAGTGATTGAGGAAATGTTTTAGTTCCCAAATTGTCAGGGCAGATATCTATTTAAGGTTGTGTGGCTAAAAAAAAAATGTGTTATGCACACTGAAATCATTTTAGGTGCTGAATTTCTAAAAATGTCAGTTGCATGGAGAGTTTACTGTTGTTTATATCTAGCTTTTTGTTAGGTCACACAACCCTGTTACCTCCAAGAAACTTGAGCCACACTGACAAGCAAGACATTGTCATGAATATAGAACAGCAAATGAACAGCAGACAAATATAGGCATGCCAGACAAATTTCAGGTTTGCTGACAATCAAGATGATTGTCAATTAGATAAAATATCTGACCATTTCAAAGCATTACTTTTAAATCTTTGTCAATGTTTTTTTGAATACCCCTACTTAGCAAAGTTTCATGAGCAATGTAATCAATGTCAAGCTGTAAATCAAAATAGAAAATAGAAAATTTAGATCAGCTTCTCCCAAAGTGTGGGTAATGTGGAACCATAGTTTTCCTTAGGGGGGGGGGGGGGGTCAGGAGGGCTTTCAACGGGTAAAATATTCTCTGTTAAAATATTTATTTAAAGAAATGACATTATAAAAAAAAAAAAAATAGCATGTCAGTGTGACATATAGTACTTGCCTGTTTTTCGACAACCCTCTTCTGAAATCTGGGATCTGTATTTGAAACAATTAAATCATTTTCAGGTACAAGTCAATTTTGTTTTAACTGCAGCCATAAATATGATGTTGCAAATGAACCAAAAAATTTAAAGCATCTTTTTAAATTTTCAGATATTCTTGCTTTCTTTTTATCCAAAATTGGTCTATACTCATTGAGAAATTCAAGTATCAACATTCCATGTACAGATATGTAAAACGTTTTTTGTTCATATTTTTTGGAACTATGGTCAGTTCTATGCATTTTTCCAAAAAAGGATTCAGTATCAATCTGTAATTATAGTTGCCGCTTTGAATTTCTTAAGGAAAATATTCCACAAGCTGTTGTGTTAAATTTTGCAAACTTTCAAACCATATTTGAAAATGTGTTACATCTACTGTAGCATCCATAGCTATTTCCTACTTAATTTGTTCATTCCATTTTAAGAAATCTAATTTCTTTTTTGCAAGTGCAGTTGAACAGAAGATAATTTTTTTATAAATCTATTGATTCTGTCCCTGGCTGCTGTTATATTAATATCACAGCCTTATAAACTTTTATTCGAAATATGTGGTAAAGATTTTCGTATAATGAACCCATGTCTTCACATATGTTTGGGATGATATGTGTCTGAAAGCTCTTTTCTTCTGATCGAATCTATCACATTGATGACAGTTTTTAAAATGCAATTTAGGTCAGGGGTAGAGATTTTGCTGCAACAGATTTGCAATGTAGAAAACATTGACACCATGTTGCACTGGACATGATATCTTTTGTTCTTGCAATGAGTCCACTTTGAAACCAAGTCATTTCCATGGCTCCAGTATGAGCAAATAGCAGTATATTTTGTCCAGTCAGAATTGTTATCATTTATGCTTTTCATAAAATAAAATTTGCTTGTTCTTTAAGAAGATTTTTTAGTTTTCTTTAAAATAATTCCAAATGCTTTGTCTTTTTCATTTGGATATTTTGTTTTTAAATGTTGAAGTAGTTTTTCACTACTTCATACTTTCTTGTTATAGCACTTCACTATAAACTACATACTGCAGTTTATTATTAACAATAATGGTGAAACCTCACTTGAGATGTTCTTCACTGTACACTGTTTCTGCAAGTAGTAGCCACTGATGATCATCTTAAAAACTTTCCCTCCATCAAAGTATCACTCTCCAGTTTGTTGGCTGTATTTGAGTGCATGAGTACACTACAACTCGAGAATTCCATGTGATGCAATTTTCTGCTGATACAAGACTGCTCTCAGATTTCCAGAAGATTATAGTACACGGTAGCGGCAATACAATGAGACACAATTCATAATGATCAAAGAATGAATTTTCGCTATTAGGTAACAGATGTTTCTCAGTATGTTGCTGCCAACTAGGTTTACTATTCTAGGGATTAGGTGTGACAAAAAATACTCAACCAAAAGAGGGTTGGGCTGTCAAAAAGCCTGAGAAATGTTGCTCTAGATGAGCCACTAGAAATAATAAAATATATTATTACTTCAAGAGGAACTGAATGAAGTAAATATTTAGAGAATATAAGAACTGTGAACAGCTCCTTATCTGTAACTTTTTATTTGCATTTTATTTTATAACCACGGGTCTGCAGTCACTAGTCTTTAGTAACTTGCTATGACCTCTGTCACACTAGAAAGCATTTGTATTTGTTTTCTATTCAGAAAAAGTCCTATGAAAAAGTTTGGGAACCCCTCTTAATTCTTTGGATTTTTGTTTATCATTGGCTGAGCTTTCAGTGTAGCAACTTCCTTGTAATATATGACATGCCTTATGGAAACAGTAGTATTTCAGCAGTGACATTAAGTTTATTGGATTAACAGAAAATATGCATTATGCATCATAACAAAATTAGACAGGTGCATAAATTTGGGCACCCCAACAGAGATATTATATCAATACTTAGTTGAGCCTCCTTTTGCAAATATAACAGCCTCTCGACGTCTCCTATAGCCTTTGATGAGTGTCTGGATTCTGGATGGAGGTATTTTTGACCATTGTTCCATACAAAATCTCTCCAGTTCAGTTGAATTTGATGGCTGCCAAGCATGGACAGCCTGCTTGAAATCATCCCATAGATTTTCGATGATATTCAAGTCAGTGGAATGTGACGGCCATTCCAGAACATTGTACTTCTCCTTTTGCATGAATGCCTTTGTAGATTTCGAACTGTGTTTTTGGTCATTGTCTTGTTGGAATATCCAACCCCTGCGTAACTTCAACTTTGTGACTGATGCTTGAACATTATCCTGAAGAATTTGTTGATATTGGGTTGAATTCATCCGACCCTCGTCTTTAACTAGGGCCCCAGTTCCTGAACTAGCCACACAGCCCCACAGCATGATGGAACCTCCACCAAATTTGACAGTAGGTAGCAGGTGTTTTTCTTGGAATGCGGTGTTCTTCTTCCACCATGCAGAGCGCTTTTTGTTATGACCAAATAACTCAATTTTTGTCTCATCAGTCCAAAGCACTTTGTCCCAAAATGAATCTAGCTTGTCTAAATGTGCATTTGCATACAACAAGCGACTCTTGTTTGTGGCGTGAGTGCAGAAAGGGCTTCTTTCTCATCACCCTGCCATACAGATGTTCTTTGTGTAAATTGTGCTGAATTGCAGAACGATGTACAGATAAAACATCTGCAGAAAAATCTTTTTGCAGGTGATCTGTGGGTTGTCTGTAACCATTCTTACAATCCTGCGCATATGTTGCTCCTGTATTTATCTTGGCCTGCCAGAACTGGGTTTAACAGCAACTGTTCCTGTGACCTTCCATTTCCTGATTACATTCCTTACAGTTGAAACTGACAGTTTAAACCTCTGAGATAGCTTTTTGTAGCCTTCCCCTAAACCATGATACTGAACAATCTTTGTTTTCAGATCTTTTGAGAGTTGCTTTGAGGATCCCATGCTGTCACTCTTCAGAGGAGTGTCAAAGGCAAGCACAACTTGCAATTGACCACCTTAAATACATTTTCTCATGTTTGGACACACCTGTCTATGAAGTTCAAGGCTTAACGAGCTAATCCAACCAATTTGGTGTTGCAAGTAATCAGTATTGAGCAGTTACATGCATTCAAATCAGTAAAATTACAAGGGTACCCATATTTTTGCACAGCCAGTTTTTCACAGTTGATTTAATTTCATACAACTAAATACTGTTTCACTAAAAATCTTTGTTCGGAAAACACCCCAGTACTCAGATGTTGCTAGGAAATGAAAGACATACCACTGTTACTTTTTTTTGTTGAAAGTAGAGTAAATTATTTTGCAGGTTGAGAGGGGTTCCCAAACTTTTTCATATGATTGTAACACCTCATGTCAGTTTTTATGCTTTTCCATTATTTACTGATAAAGATGTTTTTATTTTAACTGTGGCTCTGCTAATTATTAGTGAATTGTGAATTTAAAGTGAATTTTAAGTATCTATGTGATTGCATCATATTTTACTTAGACACTTTCATTTAAAACTATGTGTCATAAATCATGTAAAAACATTGTATTTACTTAAAGGAGATATCATTAAATGCAAATTCCAGTATAAGACTGCAGTAAAATTTTTGTTTTTCAGCATATTCACAACAAATGGAAAACCATATCAATTCTTCCAGTTTTTTGCCACATCCAGTCACACAAGCAACCTCTGGCAGATATTCTCCTGTTTCTAAAGCAGTGGTAGGAGATGAGGAAATTACACGGTAAGGTTTATTATGTGTTTCTATTTTTCTTTATATTAATACTTTGTCTTTCCACATTTCTTTGTTCTCCTAAACTGGTATAAAATCTTTGAGAAATACTTAAAACCATAAAGTCATCATTTATTCTTGAAAAAAATGTTCTGCAACAATTGTTATATATAAATCTTAGAATGTGTTGTTTGTGTTTTTATAGTTTTAAGGTATTTTTTAGTTTTACAACCATTTCCTTGAAATTTCGTGGAAGCTGTCACTCGCCCCTGAAAACAGGGCATCAGTGACTGATGGTCAGTTATGGGCATTGAATTCCACAGATGATTCATTGGTGAGTGATGAGGCTTTGGTATTTGCTCTCAGTTCTACAAGGGAAAGCTAACTGATGGCTGATATTACCATTGAAATCCTCAGATTCCAATAGCATTTAAAGGGGTACTTACATATTTACACAAATCAATGCACTTATTAATAATGTGGGGTTTTAAATATGCCAACAACTGTACACTTGTACATTATGCTAGACTTGTGTGAAAAATTAAAATCACTTTTATAATTCACTTTTGTTTTCTCAATTTCATTTTTCTTTAGTTGAATGTTTAATTTATTTTTAGTTAACAGGAAGAAAACTCTGCTGTTCTAACGGCTTGCCAGACTACTCTCTGGCTGAGTAACACTGGAAAAAGTTCTCTAATTGGCAAAAATTGTTGCCAGTTCACATTAGGAAATGTAAAACAGCCTTTTGCCAGGAAGAGGGGAAGGGCAATATTAACATGCTAAATTCGGCAGCAGGTGAACAAGAAACAGAAAGCTGCAGTTTATTATTGGAAGCTCTAGTTGTCTATTTTTACAAGGTGATTGAAGCACCTTCATGTCTCCAACCAAAATTATATGTAATGAGGCTTGGAGAAAAGGGTGTTGCAAATGTGTCACCAATGGATCATTAATGTGTGGCCAGCTATACATTTCAGCACATTGGGTTACAGAAGAAAACAGACACCAACATCGCAATTTCATGTCACCACTATACAATGCTAACATAGACCAGTAAATACTAAATGTAGCCGGATAGTTTCAAACATAATGAATAATGTACAAAGTCTAAGTAGCAGTAATTTTATTCCTAATACAACCTAACCTAAAAATCAACATCAGTATACTACGGTGCACCAGCAAATTAATAGATATTTTTAAAAAGCAGTCAACAAAACATTTTTACTTAACTTAAATAGGCAAAGAGACATTGTTGTCATGCCTAGAGAATTTCAGAAGAATTGTAGTTGAATTGTTAATGGAAGGGAAGGGGTTGGTTATTACCAAGATTCAAGGCAGCAACAAACCAACATGAGGAATGGCACCTAAAGCTATATATACAAGCACTGAATATCCACAATTAGTTCAGTTTGTCTTTAACTTTTTTTTTTGTAACTGTACAACAATGGTTATCAAGTGGTTTTAGGCAAAAGACCACCTTGCTAAAGTGAAAGGTAGTATTAGTTACTTATAGCCAACAGTCCATTCTCAGCATAAATTCCTGAGTTTCACCCATATAATCCATATCCATATTCCATAATCCATATTTCCTTCAAGGTAGCATAACATCAGGAAGAGTGACTGTACTAATGCAGCAGATGCTGCTAGCGTCTATCCCTGAAGTAATTGTGTTTGTCAGGTCTGGGCTTTTTAGGCACAACTTAGGATAGATAATTGAGAGAGAGAGAGCAATCACTACTAGTGTTGATCTGCAAAATTCACCAAATCATTTTTCACAGCAAATATACCGTATTCACTGGTTGCAGGAATGTTTTCCTGGAAATTACCCCAGCTTGTGTCTTTTTAAAAAAAAAACGCTTACTGTATTTTCATACAGGGGTACATTAGCTGACTGTAATGAGAATATTAGGAGCACTGTCACTGGATATATAACACTGGTCCCATGTGTTGCAGCTACTATCCAAAACAAGCTTTATATATGCATAATAATGATAGCAACAAAATATTGTGGGGAATTTCTGTCTTTTTCATGAAAGAAAAAAGTGCAAAGCATCTGCACAGACATTAGAAATGAAAAAGACATTCCAGCTGCGAATTCAAACGATTGAACGTGCCAATCTCACGCCACCGCTTCATTGCACAATGGTCACGATTTATACACAAACTGGAAAGAGAGGCTTCTTTATGTGAGGAAACAGTAGGGATGTTTTAAAATTTTGTAAACTATATAACATACTAACAAATGTTCAAATTATGATAAATGTCACCTTTAAAATCACTTACCCCAAGTCTTGGGGACCGTAACGTCTTGAATTCCTGCTTTACATTACTGTATGCTAATTCCTATCTTTCCATTTTTATCATTCGCATTTCATCCCCACATATATGCATCCGCCAATCCATCCATTTCCTAAACCCAATTATCCTGAGCAGGGTCTTGGGGAATCTGGAGCCTATCCCGACAGTACAGAATATGTGTTTTTGTCAGTTATATGCACATTAATTTCTTTTTAAATATGTTCTAATGTGAAACATTTATTTTTCTGGAGTCAGCAATATCTAAACAAACATGCAATGTCAAGACAAACATTTTCATAAGTAATCAGCATTGTATGTATAAAAGGACATGAAGAAGGATGTCTTATAGAAATGACAATATACTTTACATAGCTTAGTCGTGTTGAATATGCTTTTCCTTGTGAAAACTGATATTTGTTCACATTGGGTTGACTGCTGTAATATTCTGGATTTGAATGGAACTCCTTCCTGCCTTGTATTTAGTCCTGCAGGGTAGTCTTTTTTTGTGTGCATAAAAATATTTTAAGTACCTATTTTTAGTTTGCTACCAAGTACTTGCCAGGTAAAATAATAACATTTCACAGTGTCTGATCAACATTTTTTCATGTCTTTGTTTTTATTTCTTAGCCTAGGAAAAGGCCAATTTATAATCACGCATTAGGCAAAGTGTCACTGCAACAATTTAATATACATTTGTCAGTACAGACTTGTATGACGTACATGCCTTTTATGTAATAAATTATGTATCAATACATTTGTAAAGGTGATAATATAAATACATTTAACATTCAGTTAAAACAGAAAGATGTAAAATATATATATATATATATATATATATATATATATATATATATATATATATATATATATATATATATCGTATGAAACTAGGTATAAGCAGATAAGCAGGAATTAATATTGTAAGCAGGAATAATACATATATCTAAGTGAAATAAAAAACATTAAAAATAGCTAATACAAATAACAAGAAAATTAATATATAAATAAAAATACATAAATGTGAAGTACAGAAGACAGTAGTACTCAGTAAAAGGAAGTAATCAATCCGTGTACACTACCGGTCAAAAGTATTTTGAACATCTCAGTTTTTCTTCAAATTTAATCAGTTGAAATGCAATTAATGCCCTAAAATTGTGAAAAGTGTAAGCAGTAAACTGCCAGAGGTTTAACTTTAAGTTTAGGTTAGCAAAAACTGAAAAAAAAGAAATATCAGAATATTACAAATGGGACTTCTTCAGGGAACAGCTAATAGGTTAAAACCTACAGATGTTCTGCAGCAATTAAAGCAAAAAGCCTTGGCAAGTTGAAGCAAACAATTTGCAAAAGTGTCCCAAATTCTGTTGATTACTTAAAATCCCTCTGTCTGTCTTAAAGCAGAGTTGCAATAGATTGTGTTACTACACGCTCTGAAGTACCACTTGGACAATGTTGTACTGTAGAAAGTTGTAAATTCCAGTGATAATGACAAGAAAACAGCAATTAACAAATGAAATGTTTGAACAACATATAAGAAGCGTATAAATTATTAAACAGTAAAACATTAACATTTAAGAAGTAAAGTTACATTGAGTACTACTGCAGTGCCTTCGGGTATACCTCATTTTTTCTTTGCCCATTACATGCTTAAATGTATAAATTTTTTGGTGTACCTACCCGAGATCACGCGACATATAACCGACCGTGGGAGAAGCATGGATTTTAAACACGCGTTGAGTTCATCTGCTGGTCTCCCTCGTGGAATAACTGGTAATGTTTGACTAAAATCTACAGCAAGTAAAACGACATTACCTCCTTTTTTTTTTTTTTTTTACGATCTCTGAGATCTTGCTTTTTTCGGTTCAAGGCTTCATAAGCTCTTTTATGTTCCATGGTGTACTTATCCCAAACCATCATCTTTGAATGTTGCAAGACTTTCGCCTTGTATGTAGATCGGGGTAATTACATTCATTGCATTCCTAGTCTGAATCACAATCTGATTGTATGGGTGGTTACCTGGCAGGTAACGCTTATGCTTGGTCATCAAGTCGTCTAACATCCGCTACGTGCCCTCTTTTAATTGCGAGAAGCAGATAT
The DNA here is from genome assembly GCF_900747795.2 of Erpetoichthys calabaricus. Classification (NCBI taxonomy): domain Eukaryota; kingdom Metazoa; phylum Chordata; class Cladistia; order Polypteriformes; family Polypteridae; genus Erpetoichthys; species Erpetoichthys calabaricus. The sequence continues at coordinate 138,050,973 of NC_041395.2, read as the reverse complement.
ATATAGCCAAATTCTTGCGCTTCGTTGCGGCGAAGTACTGCTTTTAATTTTTTATTAAGAAGAAAAGAAAACCTTTTTAAACGGATCGAAAAAATACCAATAACAATTTGTTAAGGATCTATTTTTTTGTGAAGCTCCCTTTTCACAGCTGTAGCGCTATGGCGTGTGTTTCGTTTATTTGACAGTATGTAGATCGTGGTAATTACATTCATGGCATTCGTTTTCTGAATCACAATCTGATTGTATGGGTGGTTACCTGCCAGGTCACGCTTGTGGTTTGTCAGCAAGTCGCCTTACGTCCGCCACGTGCCCTCTTTCTGTTCCCAGAAGCAGATCGTAGAATGGTTTTAATAGTTTACTTTCAAATAATGCAAAGAGTATGCGACATGTATTTCTCCCTAATTCTGGGCTCATCAGGCGTACACACTCACTGCATCCCCTCTCGGGAATCGAATCTCTATCGTCCGCGCCAGAGGTGAAGCCCCTAACGTTGCGCTACGGTGTGTGGTTCGTTTATACCTCGTGTCTTCTCATTAAACTTTTATCTCGCGAATATGTTATTGCAATCCGCAGCGGGAGCGTTTCTATAAACTTAATTTAAACTTACGTTTTACACCGTGCTTTGTTTCCCTTATGAAGATGCTTGTATGCTTCACTCGCTCGCTTCTTATTGTTTCGCTCCCTTCTCAATTGTTTAATGAATTTTTTGTTCTTCGCTGTTTGCGGCTCCTCCTTCATTTCTCCCTACTGCGTTCAACAGTCTTTTCACGTGATTACGTGGGAGGCGTGATGACGTGACACTCAACTCCTCCTCCCACGGCCATCGAGCTGCTGTCCATTACAGTATATTGTGAAAAAAGAGGTTCCAGTTATGACCATTATGCGTTAAGTTTCAAAATGAAACCTGCCTAACTTTTGTAAGTAAGCTGTAAGGAATCAGCCTGCCAAATTTCAGCCTTCCACCTACACGGGAAGTTGCAGAATTAGTGATGAGTCAGTCAGTCAGTCAGTCAGTGAGTCACTGAGGGCTTTGCCTTTTATTAATTAGTATAGATTAACTCCCAAATTTCTGAAGTTAGCAAGCAGATCTTGCACCAATTCTTATAATTGTCTGCTCTGTGATTACCCAAGTAGTTCTTCACAACAGAGACAAAACTCTTCCAGGCCGAAGCCTTAGTGTCATTCATGCTTTTGGTAAAATAGGAATCGTTCACGAGTTTACGAATCTGAGGACCATCAAAGATTCCAGCTTTTAGTTTTTCCATGCTCAGTCCAGGGAATGATCTACAAATGTACTTGAAGCAATTACCCGTTTTGTCCAAATCCCTAACAAATTGCTTCATCAAACCTATCTTAATATGAAGCGGTGGGAGAATGATTTTGTTCTTGTCCACCAGCGGCTTGTTGATGATATTCGCAGCGCCATCCATCATTTCTTCCCTTGTAGCCCATGACACTTTTGTCCAATGATCTTGCTTTGCCCTGCTATCCCAGAGGCACATGTAGCATGGGTATTTTGTGTATCCAGATTTCTGTCCAACCAAGAAGTTCACCATCTTCAGATCAACACAAATCGACCACTGATGTTCATGATAACGGATTTTCTGTAATACGATTTTTACATTTTCATATTCTTCTTTAAGTTTTGTTGAGTGAGCAATGGGAAGAGACGCGTAACGGTTACCATTGTGCAAGAGAACACATTTCAAGCTTCTAATGGAGCTGTCTATAAAATCCACCAGTCTTCTGGTCGATATTCTGTTAGTCCCATTTGAAGTACAATTCCTGGGATATCATTGCAGTATACAAGTTCTTCCTGTTGGTTGAAATATGGGAGAAGCCTCTCTTCTCTTGTCCGATATGCTGTAATTTTAACTTCCGCCTTTATAAGATTTTGTTCATTAAGTCTGGACGCTAAAAGTTCAAATGCTTGCTTGGACAGATGTAAGTCTCGAATCAGGTCATTGAGTTCTTTTTGGCTTAATGGTTGAGGCGTCAAAGAGCTTCCCCCAAATTCACTTCCACTGCTACTACCTGCCATACACTCCAATCCCTGCCTCTCTTCAGAGTGTGACAGTGGCTGGTTTGGTAGTCTGGTAAACACTGGTATGGGAACGTCATTGCCATGTGGAATAGGTCGTCTTGCTGATTCCAAATCAGGATAATCCCACTGAGCTTTCTTGTAATGATTAAAGCCTTTAATCTTTACAACACAAAAATAACAATCGTCATGGCGGTTTTTCGGTTCTCTCCATACCATTGGCATACCAAAGTTTAAACATTTTTTTTTTACCTTTAGTCCACTGTCGTAGGTGCTCCATATATGTTTTGCAAACCATGTGTGGAGCCCAAGACTTATCCTGGTCTCCAAGCTGTACTCCAAAATAAGCCAGGTATACTTGATGCACAAAGTCTATGATTTTTCTTCTTTGTTTTTCAACCATGTACTCTCCATAGATGTAGCAGAATACATCAGAATTGTTGATGCAGGCTCTTCTTGATGAAGTCATATTTTTTACATGTATTTATATACTTACTAAGACAGAACTTTTTGGGTATAAACCAAGACTGGGTTGACAAACTTATACTGTAGCCGACTTCTTTCCTCTGCAAATTCACAGTTGAATTCTGGCTTCAAAAAGTTGCTTTTATAGCATTGTAGGCCTACAAATTGAAATACAAAATAATTATATGCGATATTTCATTACCTAAGACACTGTTAACACTAGAATTACCAGAGCCTACGAAAAAACTCGTATATCCGGCCCACCTTAAAACGCTTCTTAAATCCGTTCACACCTCTCCCGCCAGCATCCTTTGTCCTCTAAATGTGCTGATAAAAGACAAGCTGCCAGCAGCCGGCTATTCCATCCCCCCACCGACTTAGAACGTGAGCGAACTTTTCCCCAGCTCATGCCTTGATTGTTTACCTGGGAGTGAAGTGGAGTTTTACAGTGGAAATGATAGATCGTTATTTGGATTCCGTTTCTAAAGTAATCTGTGTAAACACATTGTTAAAAACAGAAACTTTTTCATATTTTAGTAATAAATGTTACAAAATGTAGTAGGCATAAACTATAGAATATGTAAAGCCCGAGTTCCAAAGATCAAATAAACACTTTCACAAAAGCTTCAAGAACAATTCAACAGCTTCTGTGGCGTAGCGCGCTAAGATTTGCCTCTTAGCGCAGAGCAGCTTTTCCTTGCCTCACAGACCTGAGTTCGATTCCCCGCTGGGGATGAAGTGTTGCTTTTTTTTTTCTTTCTTTTAAACCTCAAACGGACATAAAATTTATACATTGGTATGCACTGTCAGTTACTGAGATCGTTATATTTTCATGTGGGATGCTCCTTTTAAAATATTTTTTTTAACAATTGAGACTGCAATTAACAGGAACAACTGTCCTTATAACTTATTTTTAAGATCCATAACACACAGACAGACAGAGCACTGCGTAATAGAGAGACAGACAGGCAGAGAAGTCACTAGATATATAAATAAACAGGGAAGCCACGTGTACTGAAAGAAAAAAAGATCAACATGTGCGTTGTCCCTGCTGCACTGAATAAGCACAGGCGCTCTAACATCACCCCTCCCCCGATCTTACTTAGAGAGTCGCTTTATAAAGCGAAATTTGCTGTTACCATCCTTCCCAAGATACTCTTCCTATTTCAAAGCATCACATATACATTAACAAGTCCTTTTTTAAGAAATTAGACTCATTGATAACTTCATGTATTTAGAAATTGAAACATCCATGTATCCAAACAACGACTCTACCACGACCTAAAGCAGAAGGCGGCATGGCACTACCCAACTTTCAATTTTATTACTGGGCAGCAAATATACAAGCTATAATGACTTGGACATGGACACAAATTGATGAGTATCCACTGTGACAGGCAGCCATGGCTATTACCTGGCTGGAATGCCGGCTGGATGGAAGGACCAGGGAAAAGAGTATTCACAGGGCATGCTGGGAGTTGGAGTTTGGTACAGCCCTGTTGGGTTCCATGGGGGCTGCCAGGGGGAGCTGAAGAGCCCTACAGTGGACTTCCACCACACCTGGGAGTGATTGCAGGTAATGCTGATGAGCTACCTGGAGCACTCCCAGGACCTGCTTAAAAGGAGCTGTCTCAATCCATTTGAGGAGCCAGAGTTGGAAAGAAGAGGACAAAGCTTTCCAGAGGGGAGTGGAGGCGGAACAAGCTAGACAAACTATTGTGTGTATGGGACTGTGCTGTAATGGTGGGAACAAGGGAGAGCAGTTCCTATGAGGAAAAATAAGTATACTGTGTGTTGTGCTGCACTTTGGTCTATGTCTGTTGTGTCGATGTTGGGGCAAGTGGAGTGCCCCTGGTTTCCACATCACAAGCCTGGTCTGCAATAGAAATAAAATCTTGCAGTACTTCTTTATATTAACTGCTCTTTGCACCATTACAAACTACTGTCATTACACTAAAAATCCAATTATCCTTCATCCATCCATCCATTTTCCAACCCGCTGAATCCGAACACAGGGTCACGGGGGTCCCGCTGGAGCCAATCCCAGCCAACACAGGGCACAAGGCAGGGAACCAATCCTGGGCAGGGTGCCAACCCACCACAGGACACACACAAACACACCCACACACACACCAAGCACACAGCTAGGGCCAATTTAGAATCACCAATCCACCTAACCTGCATGTCTTTGGACTGTGGGAGGAAACCGGAGCGCCCGGAGGAAACCCACGCAGACACGGGGAGAACATGCAAACTGCAACGGCAGGGTGGACCCGGGAAGCGAACCCGGGTCTCCTAACTGCGAGGCAGCAGCGCGTACCACTGCGCCACCGTGCCGCCAATTATCCTTCATTCTATCAGAATATAGAATCAAAGTGGGAAGCACTTTTAAGACAGAAAAGCTTTTATCTGTTGCACCTCTACATATTAGCCACCTCTTTTCCACCCTCTTAAACATATACACTATTCAATGTCTAGAAAAATATCTGGGATTAAAACACTTAAGAGACTGTATACATATATAATGTCTTTACATCCTACAAACAGTTATGCTTCAAATAGAAATTCTCATCAACACAATTCATCTACTACTTTCAAGCTAGAAACTTTGCTAAACAGAACCTGCCCAATATTCCTCACCTTCCACCTTGTTCTAATCTAGAAGAATTATTGATTAGTCTCGAAGACTCAGATAGCATCTCTACAAGTTATAAAAACATTTTGAAGTCTCTTCCTTTCAAAGACCCCAGAGTATATTGGGGAAAGGAAGGGAGCCATGCACAGAATACAATCGAGCTCCATATGTGCAAAGCATTCAGTCATTCAGCTTAAAATCTTTTATTGAGTGCATTTATCTCGTTAAAATTGTCCAAAATGTTTCCAGGGCAAGATTCAACCTGTGAACATTGCATTTCTAGCTCCAGCCTCACTGGGTCACATGTTCTAGACGTGCAATAATTAACAACATTCTGGACAATAATCTGTGCACGCCTATTAGACAGCCTGATGTCACGATCACTCCTAACCCACAAACAGCTGTGTTTTGTGTATTCCCAAACAACCTTAAAGTGGACAAAACAAACTAATTTCCTTTACTACACTACTAGCATATGGGCATATCTTGCTCTACGGGAAGAATCCCACCCCCACCACTCTTATGTCAGTGGGAAACTAATGTTCTACACTACTTTAAATTTAAATTCTCACTTAGAGGTTCTGTTCAAAACTTTTTAAAAATGTGGCTGTATCTAATCAATAACATTTAGAATAAGCTTCCATTTCAGGGAAAAGGATACCCTTCTTTTCTTGCTTCTTTTATAGAGTAGCTACAGTTGCTGGTTCCTCTCTGTTTCCCTTGGGTGGTTGTTGAATTTTTCTTTAATTTGTTAAATTTGACTTATTAAAAAAGAATCAGAAGACTTTAGTGGGCAAACAGGAGCATAGTTATGAAGAAATTCACTGATGTAGTCTGGTGTGAGGCCATTTTAAACATTGTAGATTAATAATAGAATTTTATATTCAATCCTGTAAGACAGAGAGAGCCAGTGGAGGTGAAGTAGGATGGGTATTATGTGCTAACTGTTGGCTGGTTCGGGCAAGGATTCTTGCAGCAGAGTTTTTGAATCAACTGGAGTTGTGATATAAAATTAGAAGTGGCACCTGCCAGTAGGGAGTTAAAGAATTGATTGCAGGATGTGATAAAAGCATGAACAAGTTTCTCAGCATTAGAAAAGGAGAGGAATGAGTGAGCACGGGATATGTTGCGGAGGTGGAAGTAAAAAAGTTCCTTAATGTTGTTTATGTGGGCAGAATAAGAAAAGGAGGAATCAAAATTGATGCCAAGTTTTCTTGCATCAGAAGGTCTGATGAGGTCAGCGTCAAGAATGACTGAGAAGGAGGTCATTTTCTTAAGTTGCTCTTTAGTGCCAATTTGTAGGAGTTCAGTTTTGTTGCACTTCAATTTTAAAGAGTGTTGCTCCATCCAGGTTTTAATTTTTCTGAGGCAAGTTGTGAGCTGAGAAAGTCCTGATGAAGTTTCACTTTTAATGATAACCCAGTCCATAGCTCCAAATGATATGGCTAGGGGAAGCATATAGATGCAGAAGAGTGGAGGGCTGAGAACAGAGCCCTAAGGAACCCCTTGTGTGACTGGCACTGAGCTGGATCTGCTGTTGCCAAGACTAACGGACTCTTGCATGTCAGTCAGATAGGACTTGAACCACTGGAAGGCAGTGCCAGAGATACCCAGAATGTCACCATTCTGGCCAGTAAAATGTCATATCTGTCAACCCAGACTGAAAGGGTTCCATCAAATTATTAGAAGTTAAGTAATTGGTGAGTTGGGAGACTACAACACGCTCAAGAACTTTTAATTGATAAGATTGTCAGCATCAAGACCAGACTTTTTTTAACATTGGGGTTACAGAAGCGATTTTTATTGTGAGTAATATAGCAAAATTATGCAGCAACTCTGTAAAGCAAACAAGGGAAACAATAATATTAGCTGTAAAGCAACTGGGGCAGTGTAGGCCAGAATGCCAAAAGTTAATCACATCCTCTCGTAAATTACAGTGGTACAAATAAGGTAATAATTAATTCATATCTTGTTACAAGTTTTTTTTATTTATTTTTTTTATTTTAAAAAAAGGAGAGGACAAGAAAACCCTTTCCACTACTCCTTAAACGCCAGTTAAAAGTGGAAGGAATCATGATCACTAGAAGCATTATGACAACAGTAAATGTAAAATAACTTTACAAATACTGAAATAACTTTTTCGGCTGATTAAATTAAAAGGATATTCCACAGAGACCATCAAGAAACTACATATAAGTGATCCTTTGTTTTCCAGCAAAACAAAATATAGAATTGGAAAATTGAGACAGCAGATTAACATTAAGACATTTGCTGTGCTTGTCAGCTTGCAAGATCTAGAAAGTAGATGTAATCAGCAAATGATCTTCAAGGGCCCATTCAGTGTTCTAACAGTGCTTGTGAAAAGTGCGAAAATTCCACATCACCACCCCCCTGTTTTTACCTTCCATCAAATATGATAGTTTAATGGCTTTATCAGAGAGGGGGGCTTATCCCCATGAGTCATTTGATGATATGTACAACTTGGAAACACAAATGTGCAACTGATCCTTCAGGTAACTCTTTTCAACTGTTTGGATTTGCTAAGCATATAAAATGACGTCAAATATTTAGTAGCTTGTTGATCTGTCATGGGTTGAATGTTTCAACAATGCTCCTGTCACAGATTTTCAATGTTTCAGCCTTAGGGGTTGGATAATAAACTTTTGAAATTGTTGGACATACTCCATTACAAACACTGTAGAGTGTAAACATGCTTTTTCAGGCCTAAAATGGTCCTAGTATGACAAAGGTTAATGCAGCTGTATACATACAGTCTCCTCCACAATTTGTGGCAACCCAAGAAAAATGAGTAAAGAGGGTTATAAAAATTTTTATTTTTGGTGATTTACCTTAATCTAATACTGAAAAAAATGAGAGAACTCTAACCTTTTGAGATACTGTTTTCTGAGAAAAGTAATACTTCATCAATAAATCATTATTTTTAACAAAACTACATGTGCCCTGATTATTGTCACCCATAAAAACTCTTATGAAAAAAGTGTAACTGAAGCATTTTTTCCATTTATATCTTCATTTTTTAAGTTAATCAGAATGCATACAGTTTGAACTTTTGAGTAGTAATCCATGACTTCCTTTTCTACTGAGGTATAAATATAAGGTGGCACAAAGGCCAAATTACATTATTCATTCATTAATATGGGAAAGATAAGAGAAACCACAGTTCAAAAGAAAGGAAAAAGTGATGTCCTTCATATGTCAGGCACAAAAATGCCAAAATCTCCTTCGTGTGTAAGAGATTCATCTGAAAAAAATGGCAATGGATATGTAATTTACACTGCAAATAATAATTTTTCCTTTTTTTTTTTTTTTACTTTGTTAGAGTTCCAGGATGGTTATATACATTGAAATACTTAGTTTTTACCTTTGATATCCAAAATGTATATCTATTTTTAACTTTATGTGCTTGGAGGTAGCAGGTATTTCTAAAGTTATGCTGTTAGTCTTTTATCCTAGTCAAGTATTTTAACCTTTATTTTAAAAAATGTACTCTGAATGAATTAATAGTTCATTTGAGTAATTTATGGCAATTACTTATTTCTAGGGAACCACGTAAGGTGGTGCTACATAGGGGCACAACGGGCTTGGGTTTCAACATCGTTGGTGGGGAAGATGGAGAAGGCATTTTCATTTCATTTATCTTGGCTGGGGGACCAGCGGATTTGTGTGGAGAGCTAAGGAAAGGAGACCGAATTATTTCTGTAAGTCGTTGTTTCCTCAGGATTTTGTCAATTGTTTTTTTTTCTTTCTGTCTCCTTTAAAGGCATTTATACCATTGTAAAATAGCAATAGTGAAGTACATGGTGTTTTGTAAACTAGTATTACTGTTATGCAGGATTGAAAATTCAGTAGTAAAGCTTATTAGTTTTACAAAAAATAAAAAGTAATACTTGTGCTTCTTTATTCAATAAGAAAGTCAGTCAAAAACCTTGAACTGAAAGCTTGAAAACATTTTGGCTAAGCAAGGTATTTTGTCTAAAGCAAAGTAAGCATCATTTATGACTATTGTGATTAAATATTTGTAAGAGTCTTCTCCATATAAAGTGATGATTTGACTGTTCCATAACTTCAAATAAATGTTTTAAGTTTGGAATTTTCGAATATCAGTTTTCATGTTAATTGCATCTTCTACAGGTGAATGGTGTAGACCTCCGGAATGCCACACATGAGCAGGCTGCAGCTGCATTAAAGAATGCTGGTCAGACGGTGACCATTATTGCTCAATACAGGCCAGAGGGTGAGTACATTGTTGTTTGTGGTACCTGTGTGTATTTCAAGAGCTATATCTGGAAGATATCGAGAGTTGATGGAGTTCAGTTTTTTGTATGCTATCGTCTTGATTTATACTTTTTCAAATATTAGTTTAAGTGATATTATGGACCACAAAACAAAGAGATAAAATTTAATCTTTATGTATTTGACGAGTGAACTTTCTGTCAAACAATGGAGTGAAATAATGATGGTCATCCAGATTTAAACCTGCCCTTCTGCATTGTTTGCACAATAAAGTAAAAACATTAATAAACTATATTATCCTTATACGCATCCAAGAAAATTGTTTTATACAATAGGTATACATATAGTTAAAATATCAGGGATTTGAACAGTTCCTGTGCAGGATTCGAACATAGGGCCTCTGTCATGCTAACAGAATTCAAGTTCATCAATGCATCCATCCATTTTCTGGACCATTCCGATCAATAACTTGGTTGCTAAGTGCTATAGCCATCCCCAGTAAAATCAGATGCATATCCTGGATGGGATGCTAGCACATTATATGCAGATCTATACATGTTTAACCAATGTAGAGTCGATAATTAACCCTAAACATCTATATCATTTGGATGTAGCAGGAGGCTAAACATCCTGAAAAAATCCTTATTATACGCATTGGGAGAATCTGTAAACTGAACCATGAAGTTATGTTCTTGGTGCATTTATATATTTTTTAGGTATTTTTGTTAGTTTGTGGGGAAAAAATATTTTTGTTAAAGAAGGAATTCAAAGGTTTCAAGTAGGGCCGTATATTTAATCGTATTTTAAACACAATTATGATTACAGCTACCACGGCATACTAATCGCTAAAAGAGTGATTACTGCATTTAATGAAATACTCTAGCCTCTGTCAGAGATCGAGGTTTCCCAGTTACATACACTCTTTTGCAATTTAGAGCAGTTTGTAACTAATCAGAGGTCCACTTCCTAAGCCTTAGTTGCATTGACAAATCGGATGCGCTCAATTAATATGACTAATTACATACATTTAATTACATATTAAATGCTGAAAGCATTTTTAGTTGTCTGACTACTGACAGCACATTTTAAAAGTATGAATTTCTTTACATTTTGTTTACAGCAGGTTTCCTAAAAATTGAATAGTATCGTTAATCTAAACCACCTGGCACTTTATTTTAGATGATTTGTCCAAATTGAAGATTGTCTCTTTTATTTTAACATCATTTTGTTTTTAGTAGTGATTCTTCGATCAAAATTGCATACTGTACAAACTTTTGCAACAGTACACTCAAATATTTATAAAACTATCTAAAATTCGACTAAACAGTTCAGTGTATGAAAGAAATCTAGGCAAGCATCAAAATATCCCAATATATAACCATTACCTGCTTTCACTATTACGTATGTTCTTATCCAGCTATCAAAAGGTAAAACCAGATAACAATAGTCATCGTAGTTTATTCATCAAAAGATGAAGCTCCGATTAAAACTATTCTCAATTAAGGCTTTAAAAAAATAATCCAACATTTAGGGTAAAAGATACGCCATCCCTCTGTCACTTATTTTTCTGAAGTTGCATTGCATTTACTTTATTCCATATGCCTAACAGAAAATAAAATGGATCTGAAACAAGTGTGAATAAAAATCACCCCTCGGACACACAAAAAGGTTTCGGGCAGCCACCCATATATTATACCTGGCTGCAAAAGTTTCTTTAGTAGTCACATTGATGTGCACAGTTCGAGTTTGAGTTCTCAGTATGAACTGATTTCTTAAAGACAAAATGGCATCTTTATAGACCAGGTCCCGGAAGTGATGTCCTCTTGGATGCCAGGACCCGCAAATGATGTTTCAAGATGGCTCTAGAACCCGAAGTGAAGTCTTTCAGGGTGCCCAAACCCGAAGTGACGTCTTTGAAGAGAATTCAGGCAGGTTTTCCCGTATTTGGTCTGCAGAGAAAACAGATGAAGGTTTTACCGCACCCCACCACTCCTTGGCCTGGAGTGGAATTACCTTCTTTTGGTCTTTCCAGCTTCCTCCTATTCGCACATGTGTGACGGCAGTCACTGTGGTTGAACAGAATTGGTTAATTACGTTGATGAGGAATTTACACTAAAAAGCAGATGCTTGTATCAATAACAGAAATGTAGCTGCTCAAGGACCAAGAGTTGCACTGGCCACCTAGGCAGCAAGTCTGTGTAATTACAGATAGTGGGGCAAACATAGGAATGTCTTTACTTTTGATGAGTGAACCAGACTCTAGTGCTTTGGCTATAGCAATTTGTGAGTATCCTATGGCATTTATGCTATATTGTTGCAATATTTCCATGTCTTTACATAGCTAACAGATGATGCTTAATGTGCAAATACTGTGTAGGCATATGATAATCTTGAAAGTATTTAGACAGTGATGTTATTTTTTGATTTCATGATGCTGATTATATAAATGACACTATGGTAGCAGTATGTAACATGTATTATCTTCCAAACAGCTTCAGCTTGCTATATATTTGTTCATTCATTCTCGTACAGTAGAACTATCAGGTTGTGTTTACACTAACTTCTTAGTTTTATATTAGTGTCATTTAAGGTTTTATAGTCTACTTTCATTTTACATGCACGTGGACTGTCCGTTTTCTTAATACAGCAGAACCCCACTTTTAACGGTGATAGCATCTTTTTGAAGAAGTACATTTTATTTTGTAAAAAGAATGTTTGTGTTATACTTAAATTGTATTTCATAATTTTTAATCATTATTTTACTATAGTTACTTTATTACAACAAAGACAAATGTTTTTAACAAGTGCTGTATCTTTATTGTAAAAAGGTTAAAAAGAAACAATGCAATTTTTGAACAATGAATTTTCAACTAATCCAGCATTTAACAATTTGACATAAACAATGCTTTAACACTAGAATTACCAGAGTCTACGAAAAAACTCGTGGAGTGGAGTTTTAGAGTGGAAATAATAGATTGTTATTTGGAACACACGCATTTCATGTGTGTTCCGTTTCTACAGTAATCTGTGTAAACACATTGTTAAAACAGAAACTCTTTCATATTTTAGTAATAAATTTTACAAAATGTAGGCATAAACTATGGACTTCATGCTGCTTCACACATTCTAAACATCAAATAAACACTTTCACAAAAGGTTCAAGAACAATACAACAGCTTCCGTGGCATAGCGGACAGATTTGCTGTCTCAGAGCGCAGTAGGCTTACTGTCCATCAGAGACCGGAGTTTGATTCCCTGTTGAGGAGAAAGTTTGTTTTTTTTTTCCTTTTTAACCTCAAACGGACATAAAATTATAAATTGGTATGTACTGTCAGTTACTGAGATCGTTATATTTTCAATTGAATTGAAGAGGCAAAACAGCAAAATATGCAAGTGGAAGATATGGTGATGCAGCAGACAAGTGGCAATTAGTGACGCATATGTGGAAAATGTGAAGTTGTGGCCTCACAGGAAGAGAGTGCATCGTGGTATAGAGAGTAGGACGTAATGCTTCCATTGTTGGAAAGGGGTTAAGCCCACTTTGTTAAACAAGGCTGCATTATGTTCAACAGATAACAGTGAAATTTTAAGCTATCTTCAATCACAGTTTTCTGGAGACATTTTTATACCTTCCTAAAATAAACTGTAAGAAAAAATCAAAAACCTAAAGGACCAAATGGACAGTTTTCTTTAGAGGAAGTTTGCATATTGATCTTATTTTTTTGTAGTGTTAAATACATTGATAAGTGACAGATTCAAACCCATGACATTAAATCCATGAAGCAGCACCAGTAACTATTGTTCTACCTTGGCACCCTACAAGGAGCTTTTCATCTATACAATATTCAGTGTGCTAATCATAGACATTGCCATTGTTATTATTTTGCAGCTCTACATTTTAGCCCGCTGCAGTGAAATGACTCGCCAGAAGTATGTTTGGAATTGTAGTTAGCTTCAATAATAGGCAATCAAGAAAATGTTTTTTTTTGCTCTTCAGCAGCAAGAACTCATCCACAAGAAATGAGCACTAGAAATTTGCATGTCCACTTTCAGTAGTTCTTCCATTTGAGTACACACCTCAAACCTTAGCGCTGCAAGCCGTAATTTTAAGGTGTTGTAATTATCGATACATAGTCAATGAAAACTGTAAATGCTTTGTTTTTTAAATTTATGTTCAGATCCTGGATATGCACATTTTCAAACCATTTTCTCAAAAGGCAAAATTGCTCTAAGCAGCTTCAGACTCATTTGGTTTACATCTAAACTCAATTCACAACAGTAAGCAGGTGAGCAAGCAAAAAATGTATTATTGCCTCAAGAAAAATAGTTCCAGGAATCAGTGATAAAATTTAGTTTCCTTTCGTCATCACAAGGATATCTCATAAACATGGAAGACATGCTTTCTTAAATTGAACCCCTTGCCGCTTCAAAGTGGCTATATTTGGTTAGTTTAAGCCTTTTTTTCATGCTTGGCCCTATTGTATGATGCAAGAACTGACCAGATATTTTTAAAATGTATTATTAAATGCTTCACTTTATAACAGTTTTTTGTGACAAATTAATATATACCATGATTGTAAAAAAAAAAAAAAAAAAAAAAAAATACGTACTTATTCTGCTGTTGAGACCACAGGAATCAGGGCATACTGTTGCCTTAAAGGGTTGTACATGGTCTGCAACAGTCTTTAGATAAGTGGTACTTGTCAAGGTATCATCCACATGTATTCTAGGACCCAAGATTTCCCAGCAGATCATTGCCCAGAGCATCACACTGCCTCCACCGGCTTGCCTTTTTCCCATAGTGCATCCTGCAGCCATGTCTTCGTCTGGTAAGCAACACACATGCACCTGCCCATGCACATAATCTAAAAGAAAATGTAGTTCCTCAGACCCGCTACCTTCTTCCATTGTTCTTTGGTCTAGTTCTTACTCTCATGTGCCCATTTTAGGAATTTTTGGCAGAGGATGGGGTCAGCATGGGTACTCTGACCAGTCGGTGACTATGCAGCCCCATATGCAGCAAGCTGCTTTGTGCTATATGTTCTTACACCTTACTTTCATGCACAGCATTAAGTTTTTTAGCAGTCTGTGCTACAGTAGTACTTCAGTGGGATGGACCAAACTGGCTAGCTTTTGCACCCCACGTGTATCAATGAGCTTTGGTCGCCCATGACCCTGTCACTGGTTTACTGGTTGTCCTTCATGGACCACTTTTGGTAGGTACTAACCACTGCTTACAAGGAACAGCCCACAAGACGCCTATGTATTAATGAGAAATAATAATAGAATAATTGTTTTTAACAAAACCACATTCCACAATTATTAGCACCCTTAGAAATTCTTACGAACAAAGTAGAACTGAATCATTTTTTCCATCTATTTATTACTTTTTTTAAGTCGATCAGAATGTGTAAGGCGTTTCAAGCAGTTATCCATTACTTTCTGTGCGACTAGGAGTGGCTATAAATATAAGGTGGCACAGAAGCCAGATTTCTTTATTCATTATTCATTTCCTTTTTTATTCAAATGAGGGAAAAGGAGTGCTTTGATTTTCAAAAGTCAAAATTTATATTTGCCTGAAATATCTACAGTTACGGTAATATTAAGTTCAGGTGAACTAGAACTGTTGCCAACTTTCCTTGAAGATGACCCAAGTTTATTTTGCTTCCACACACCGTGAGGAAGACCGTATGAGAGATATAAAAATCCCCAAGGATTACTGTTGGAGAAATATTGAAAAAAGTAGTGTATTGGGTCATCAAGTCTCCAAAACTATCTTCAGATGCCACTTCCATGCCAACAGATTATTTGAAAGCCATACCATAAAAAAAGCCTTTCTTGTTATTTAACCATAAATGTCATTGCCTGGGGTTTGCTAATTGCTACTGGAATTTTGATTGCAACCATATTCTATGATCAGACAAAACAAGGTGACGTCACTCAAGGTGAATTTCACATAAAAAATAAGGATGGCTATAGGGGTATGCAATTTTGGCAAAAAATATATCTCAGTATTGTGACACTTTGACGATAAAGATAATTAGACAATATTTTGCCTCCTTTAAAAAATGTTTATAGAAGTCTTATTGATCTAGTTTGGTCTTGATAATAGGATATTAATTGTAGCTTATTCATGAGATTAATAGTAGCAACAGTTACTGTATATAAAAAAGGTCGGTCTTATTTACTTAAAATTAAACTGAAATAAAACAAAACATTAATCACCAGTCAAAGTATTTCTGAGATCAAAAAGTTCAAGTATGATTAAACCAAAGTGACCTACAGGATTTACACAAACAAATGCACTAAGACCAACAAAACTTTTATAGTTGAGAGCATTTTAAATTTACCCTTAATGTAAACATGATATGAATCCAAAGGGAATAAAATACTAATCATAATTGAAATACAGGGCATGAACGTTAGAGTCTGGATAAGCATAAACTGCTCTGCTGTAAAGTGTATTGTGCAGCATACAAGCAAGAACAAAAAAATATAATAGTGTAAAAATCCAAAGTTTTGTCAAAAACTGCACAGGAAAATGAATGATAACATTTGCAAACAAGTTCTATCCAATATTGCACAAAGATATCAGGAAAAATAAAACAATTGTAAAATTCTACTGAGGAAACTTAAAGTAGTGTGACAGAAATACCAGTCTGTTCACAGCATCTGGCTTTAGAGCGCAATGGTTACATGTTACAACATTTCCTCCAGTGCTGAATGCCCTCTCAGAAGGGCTGCTTGAGGCAGGGATGCACAGGTACGTTTTTGTAAGTTTCCACAGTTTGGGGAAATGTACTTCTTATGTTTTCTACCACTGAAGTGGATTTACATCACTGTTCACCTCAGGTATCACCAAGTAGCTCATAATCTGTTTTTCAGTGGCGTGTACAGAGATTTGCCTTCCCTGAATTCCTGTTTTTGTTTTTCTCAATAGCTGCTAAAAGACTTTTTTTTCTCCTTTTATTCTCCCTTTCTTGTATAATAGCCTGCTTCAAATTCTGCAGCCATTGGGGCGAGGAGGCAGGGATTTGTGTGAGTGTTCTAAATAAAGAAAGAAGAAAATGTGCTTTGGAATCTTGGACCCCCAACCAAAAACCAAAAACCCACCCAATATATGTGCTTCTTGCAGAAATAAAAGTAATCCATTTGAACAAATTACATAATCTGTTCAAACATTAATAATTTATTTGAACACATATATATATATATATATATATATATATATATATATTATATATATATATATATACACACACACACACTAGGGGGTTCTGCCCCCTGCTCGCTTCGCTCGCCAACCCCTGGTCTTGGGTAACCCGAAATACATTTGAAAGAGATTACTGTCTGTCTCGGTAATCGTTACATATGTATCATGTCCACAGTCACGATATCTGTAGGTCTATGTAATTATATGTAAATGAGAATAGCAGTGTAAGTGTTATGTTATGCAAGTATAGAATGTCTTTGAGTTTGCGCAGATCTATGTATGAGTTATATTGGAGTGTACACTGAAGACTCTTCTGTTTGTGTTTTCCGTGAGTACATATAGTATTGTATTACTGTAATGTGATTCACATATGCTGTGGAGTCGAGCTGTATCGTTTTGGAGCCGTGACCGTGTCTCCATTAGTTATACGTTGTTTACCGTTAGTAATATGGATATTTGCACTTACTGTTAATACGGAGCGTTGTCTGTCGTTGTACTGTTTGTAATGCATCACTGTAATGTGATTCACATATGCTGTGTAGTTTGGACGTGTGAGGATGCCGTATGTTTAATACGGAGCGTTCGTTTATTCTTATTACCCATCTGGTGTCGAGCCTGTGTTTTCTGTGGTTGTACTGTTAATATTGTATTACTGTAATGTGATTCACATATGTTGTGTTGCACCTACTGTTAAAATCACTTATTTACGTTAGTTGAGCTCTTTCGTTTCTGAGCCGTGGCTACTTCGCTTGCGATGTATAGGTGCATGTGCCCTCCATACTATCTCGGGTGTGACTATGCTGTGCTTTGTGGACGTCTGGGGACTCCGTACTTTGTCTGGTTTGACTGTGGGGCGGGATGTCGAAGCCTCTTCTGTTTGTGTTTTCCGTGAGTACATATAGCATTGTATTACCGTAATGTGATTCACATATGCTGTGGAGTCCGTATCTTTGGGGCTTCTATACTATCTCGGGTTATTGGTCACGGTGCTTTAGAAGCGTGTTGTGGTCGCCTGCACTTTCCGTACTATGTCGGGTTTGACTATGCTGTGTAGTGTGGACGTGTAGGGTTCTGTACTCTCTTATTGTATCTCCATCAGTCGAGCTCTTTCTTTTTGGAGTCGTGCCTGCTTTGCTTGCGGCATTTGAGACGCGCGTTGTAGGCGCTTGCGTTCATTGATTTATCCAGGTAGCTCCGTTAGTCGAACTGTATCGTTTTGGAGCCATGACCGTGTCTCCATTAGTTATACGTTGTTTACCGTTAGTAATATGGATATTTGCACTTACTGTTAATACAGAGCATTTTCTGTGGTTGTACTGTTAGTAATGCATCACTGTAATGTGATTCACATATGCTGTGTAGTTTGGACGTGTGAGGATGCCGTATGTTTAATACAGAGCGTTCGTTTATTCTTATTACCATCTGGTGTCGAGCCTGTGTTTTCTGTGGTTGTACTGTTAATATTGTATTACTGTAATGTGA
>NC_041395.2:137959487-138003821 GCF_900747795.2 Erpetoichthys calabaricus | reverse complement strand
TATGTATTATATATGTATATATATGTATATATATATAGATATATGTATTATATGTATATATATATGTATATATATGTATATGTATGTATATATGTATATGTATATATATTATATATGTATATATATGTGTATTATATATATATATAATGTATATATATATATGTATATGTATATATATGTGTGTATATGTATATATATGTATATATGTATATATATGTATATGTATATGTATATATATATGTATATATATATATATATGTATGTATATACATATATATATATATATATATATATATGTATATGTATATATATGTATATGTATATATATATATATATATTTTTTTGCCTGACACCTGGTGAAATGAGTTAATTGTCGAGCTGTCTTTAACGGTTTCTGACATAGTTTGCAGATTGCTGTCTTTTAAGTGTGGAAGTAACCCCTGAGGAAGACAGGAATAGTTCAATCATTCAGTCTTTATTCAGGCACCGGTGAATGTGTTGCAAGGCAAAAGAGCGCAGATTCCCCCTTTCAGTCAGCTTATATTTTTTTCCTCCCTCCCCCTTTCCCTTACTTCTCAAAAAGCATTATATGGTTTACCTAAGCAGTTTATCTTATATTGCGCAAATCGGCCAACCATTTCTGTTTTGTGTACATGTCGGATGGGCCCCTAATGAAGCAACGTCATCTTTCCTGTGTCTAACAGACGCGTTCCTAAAGAGGAAGTTGTCCTAGGTCAGCTTACTGCATCGTGTCTTATTACAGACACCTGTATGAATAACCTGCCATTATAGCAAAACAGCTTTGTCAGCCTTTAACCCTTAGTAGCTTGCAAGAAGTTAATTTTTCTTTCACATAAGCAACATTAGTCTTTTCAAAGCCAAACCACCTCCATGCAAGTGAAGATGATCTACATCCTGCAATTAAATACAACAACGTAGATTGTGAGGCTCTTTATCCTCTGCTGATGTTAGCTCACTTAGTTTTAGGCAGCAATACTAGCTTCACTTGCGGTGAGCTGACTGTGCATGCATGTGCAATAGTCTATCATTTTAGGTTACATGAGATGGTGAATGTGTGGACTCTGAAGGCGTATTTTTGATTTTTTTTTTTTTTTTGCAAACTGAGTGACACTCAATAATTTCATCTCACATGTCATTAAAACAAAATTATCGTAGACGATACATATTGCACAGTCCTTGATGTCTGATCCCCACTGTCCAGTATGGTGGAGGCTCTCTCATGTTGTGGTCCTGTTTTTCATCAAAAGGCCCTGGGAACCTTGTCATGGTACATGACATCATGGAATATCATCAGATTTTAAATTTAAATCTGGCTGCCTCTGCCAAGAAACTAAAATTGGGCAATGGTTTGATCTTCCAGCAGAAAAATGATCCCAACCATATGTCCAAATCAATACAAAAATGGTTTAAGGAAGCACAAAAATCAAGCTTCTGCCTTGGCCGTCTTAGTCATTGGACATAAACCCATCTGAAAATCTATGGGGTGAGTTGAAGAGGAAAGGGCACATGAAAGAGGACCTAGTACTCTGGATGATCTGGAGAGATGCTTTCTATAAAGTGGAATGATCTCAGATTGGCTGCTGTGTATTCTGTATAATGTTATAGGAGAAGCTTCGGAGCCTGTTTTATTGACATATTCTGTTGCAGCTTTGGGTTTGTCAGACTTGTTTCTGCCCCAGTTTCCTCCAGTTTCCAAAGTTCTCTTTGATTGTGCAGGAAGCAGTACTCATCGACACCTTGACTTTATTTCTGTAAAGGAACAACCTACTACACTTGTAAGGGTTATAGTGGTCTGTCTGTTTTCATTAGTTATTTGCATTTTTCTTGCAGTTACAGTAACAACATATGCAGTGCAATATACAGTAGTCTAAGTAATGCTTCAGAGGGTGTAGCAGCATAGTTTCTTCAGAGCATCTATAAGTAATCAACAAAAGTTGGGACACCTGTAAGAATTGCTTGCATCAACTTTCAAAGCTTAATTAACTTCCTGTGCTGTAAGTTGCTAATCCATTACTTGTTCCCTGAAAAAGTCCTTTTTATATAACTCTGAAAATTATTTTTCAGTTCTTGGTACCCTAATCATTTTGTTTTTACCTCTGTCATTATACTGCTTACTGCGTACAAAGTCAGGTTATTCACTGAACAGAAACTGCTTAAATTTCAGTAAACAAAAAAAGCAGCTTTTAAATGGTATTGTAGGTTTATTGTCACGTCAGGTTTATGGTCTATATGGTGTTTACATATTCTAAGTTTCTTTTGGATGATCAGTTTTCCATTCTAAAGTTGTACATGTTAATTTATTTCTTGGTACTAAATAAGCCTAGTTTATTCCCAGCCTCGTGCCCATCAAAGCCATATAATGAATAAGACGGATACAGTGGAACCTCGGTTCACGAACGTCTCGGTACACGTACAACTCAGTTTACGACCGAACAGTTCGCCAAACTTTTGCCTCAGTTCACGACCACACACTCGGTATATGAACAAGCCAGTTTCCCTTTCGGTTTGTACATGTTCAGTCTCTCCCTGTGCATTTCCTGTGCAGCGAGCGAGCAAGAGAGAGAGAGCGCGACACACACAAGAGGCAGCACTAGAGAGAGAGAGAGAGAGAGAGACGCAGACACACAGGCAGCGCGAGAGAGAGAGAGCTGGATGCACACACACAGGCAGCGCAAGAGAGAGAGCTGGATGCATTAAGGTAGGAAGGCAATTAAAAATGCATTGGGCTTGATTTTGTTTTCACTTCTGTTTCCAGCGATCGGTTCGTAGCGTGCATTGTTGCAATGTTACTTTTCTTGGTGGTTTATTAAGTTACAGATGTTTCAAATGTTCCTTTTTTTCCCCTGTGCTTAAAACTCATTAAAAAGTGTTTATACAGCGATCGGGTTGCAAGGCTATAGCACGAACTGCTGCAATGTTACTTTCTTGGATGCTTGTGGTTGGTTTTTAAATAAAGTTCGGATTTGTTCAAATGTTCCTTTTTTTCCCCCCTGTGCTTAAAACTCATTAAAAAAAAAAAAAGCGTTTATACAGCAGTCGGGTTGTAAGGCTATAGCGCAAACTGCTGCAATGTTACTTTCTTGGTTGCTTGTGGTTGGTTTTTAAATAAAGTTCGGATTTGTTCAAATGTTTCTTTTTTTCCCCCTGTGCTTAAAACTCATTAAAAAAAGTGTTTATACAGCGATCGGGTTGTAAGGCTATAGCGTGAACTGCTGCAATGTTACACAGAGAGAGAGAGAGAGAGAGAGGGCTTGGGTGCTGCTGAGAGAGAGAGAGAGCGAGCGCCTGCAGCTGAGAGCGAGCGAGCCTGCGTGTGCAGCTGAACAGGGAGCCTGGGTGTTTGTGTCAGTGTTATTCAATGTTTTTACATTAGTTTACTATTACACTGTGCATTCTATGGTGTAATTAACTATATTTGTGCTTAAAAATCTTTAAAAAATATATTTACATACAGTTCGTACGGTTTGGAACAGATTATTTGTATTTACATACAATCCTATGGGGGAAATTGCTTCGGTTCACGACCAAATCGGTTTACGACCAGAGGTTTGGAACGAATTATGGTCGTGAACTGAGGTTCCACTGTATTTTGAATTCTTTGATTTAATTTATTGAAACTTTCTTATGCTGCATTCAGTCTATATACAGTGTAGTTTGTGCACTATTTTTAATTGCCCGAATTTCTGTATTAGTTGCTGAAAAAAATGTTTTCTGATCTTATAAACAACTAACTGCAACTTAATCAAAAAAAAAAAAAATAGATTTGTTTGGGCAGTTTTTAGGTATGCTTAGGAAGAAATCATCAAGCACACAGGCTAGTGGCCTTTTGTATCATTTAAAAAAATGCACATACTAGATGATAATCCTTTAATTTTGAATTTACATTAAAGAATCAATATTTAGATTTCTAACATTCATAATGTTAATTTCCTTTTGAGCGATGTGTTTATAATATAGAGTAATTTTCCAGGATTACTTTTAAATTAAGCAGAATCCAGAAGTAAGTTAGCCTCTTACAAGAATTTCAATATTGGAAAAAGTAATCTGGTCAAATGGGAACTAGATTGAAAGAATGTAATATCCTAAACCAAGCAATTTCATTGAACAAAGACCTGCCATTTAAGTTTAACAAATAATCGACCAACCCAGTAGAAATCAAATTAACAGTCCACAGTAACATTACCTATGCATTTTAAAGTGGAGGAAAGAAATTTTTACTTTTTGATTAATTCATGTTATGTTCAAATAAAAAATAATTTAATTTTTGCTGTTGCTTGTGCAGTTTATCATTTTCAGTTCTGAAACCTTTTTGTAGCCAGTAAGGTTAAGACTTTTTCACAGTTGCAAATTTCTTTTAAAAGAAAAAAAGAATTTCTTACTCCGATATTTTATTATAAAAGTATATCAAAGTCATGTGCATGTTATTGAGCATGTAATTTAACTGAAAGTTCAAAATTATTGATGCTTTTAAAAATTTTGAAGATCTGGATTAGGACTTCACACAGCTATCTTTGTTCAAGACTTTTAAGAGATTCAATTCCTTGAGATTTTAGTAGCATTTTTAGCTACATTTGCACATGCCTAGATGATGAGAATATTGTCTCAGTAAAAAAAATACATTGTTTTTGTAAATGATTCATTATATTAATATTTTATGCTTATTTATAATGGTCAAACACAACTAGAAACAGGTGTGAAGGGCACCGCCCTGCAGCCTTACCTGTCTGAGGTGCCCGCAGCATGAAAAGACAGTGGGAGACACCTTGCACAGATCTTTATCTTCCCTAGGGCGCTAGATGGCAACCCTCCTGCCTTGCAGCATCGCAATGGATTCCCATTGGATATCATGGGATTTTGAGTTTGTCGGCTCAGCCCTGTTGGGTTCCTAGGATGACGGGCTCCAGCCTTACCCAGAAGTGCTTCCGAGCCCCAGCTTTGACTACATAAAAGGACCTGCCCGACACAACTATGAGAGCGAGAGTCAGGAGGAGGAGGATGAAATGCCTGTTGGGAGGAGCAGAGGAGGCGGAAAGAGAGGCAAAGAAAGAAAAGTGCTTATAAGTGTACTTGTGGTTGTGGCATGGGAAACGTTTACCAGTGTATCAGATGTTTGGGGACCTGAAATGCCCCCTGGTGGCCACACACGATTAAAAATAAAATCTCACACAAATCTGTTGGTTTCTTCAGTGGAATGGGTGCTACATATTCTATTATGAATAAGTCTCATTTGTTTATGACCCAGTGAAACATGGCCAAGAAACCCAGGTTTAGCTGTATGTCTGTATGTATGACTAGCTCTTTGCACAGGCCAGCCAGGAAAGGTATTGTCCCTACCGTCAAAACCCAACACTTGAGGAAGCTGGTATTGGAGCATAGTAGAGGCGAGTTGACATTTAACTATAAAAATGCAATTAATAATGGGAGTGGCTACGTTCCAGGAGTAAGTTTATCTAACACCTTTATTTTCTTACTAAGCCGCATCAATAATAATAATAATAATAATAAATTTTATTTATATTGCACTTTATATTTTATCAATGACTTTTCAAGCTTGGACCTAGAGCCTGAAAGGCTTGCACTATGCTTTGGAGGCATAATTGCAACAGAAGATTTTTTTTTTAAGCAAAACAATTAAAATATGCATGAAATGCACAAGGAGCTCTTTACTCTGCAGCGGTAGGGTGAGCAAGATCAGTGAAATATCCGGTAAGATACTAGCTGGTACCCAAACTTGCGTCGCACCTCTTTTTTTTTCTTTTTTACTTCACATAGCTAAAATTGTGCGAATACTTGAAGTTGCCAAAACTAAATGTGGAAATGCTGAGGATTGACTGTACTTCAAAATGTAAAACAAAGAGCTTCTCAAACAGACATTGCGATCTTCACTTTCCTTTGTTGCATTTTCCTGAAACAAACATTTAATTATTTGAAGAGGGTACTGTTTAAATCTTGAATGAAGGTTCTATGACACAAATGTGACAAAAGCAATGAAGCATCTTTTATTTTTATAGATTCTTTAATGATAACCACCATACAATCTACTGAAAAAGCCAATCTTTGTTTAGTTTTGTTTGCCGAGAGTGGCAGCCTTTTCAGCAGCTCCGTGTAGGACTATATGTGTATGTGTATTTTTCTACTTTTATTTTTCTATTTTTATTTATTGATCACTCCTACCACTTTATTTTATGTGGATTTGTTCCCTGGACACACTTACTTTTACAACGTGGGCATGGATTTTTACACGCCGAGACTTGCCTATTCAAGTACTCAACTTCGAGCGCTGAGAACAAATGCCAGTGCCGGTGTGGTTCCCTATTTACCTGACGAGGTAAGAAGGCGGTATCGTGGCAGCAGAGCCGGCACTAAGCTAAAAATGAAGCAGCTTGCGAGAAAGTGGCGTTTTAAGCCTTCGGTGCCTTCTGTTATTCTGGGGAATGTGAACTCAATCTCGAATAAGATCAACGAACTGGCTGCGCTGGTGAAAAATGTCAGAACCTACAGAGAATGCAGTTTGTTGTGTTTCTGCGAAACGTGGCTAACTAAGACCATCCCAGATGCTAATGTGGAGCTACCCGGGTTTAGCACAGTTAGAGCGGACAGAGACGCAAGTACCTGTGGGAAGCACAAAGGAGGAGGACTTGCTCTCTATGTTAATACACGGTGGTGTAACTCTGGACATATTAACGTTAAAATCTCCACTTGCTGCAGGGACATCGAACTGTTGGCCGTAAGTCTGCGACCCTATTACTTGCCCAGAGAGTTTGGACACGTCATTGTTGTCATCGTGTATATTCCTCCTCGGGCGGACGTGGAGAGAGCGAGTGACATCATCCATTCTGCTGTTGCTAAGTTACAAACGCAGCACCCCGAGGCACTTGTACTAATCGCTGGAGACTTTAACCATGTGACGCTGGACAAAACATTACCTGCATTCTCCCAGTATGTGGACTGCAACACCCGGGGAAATAAGACTATTGATTTACTGTATGCAAACGTTAAAGACGCATACAGTGCCACCCTGCTGCCTGCGCTTGGGAAAGGAGATCATAACCTGGTTCTGCTTCAGCCTCAATACAAACCAAAAGTGAGAGTCCTACCTACAACCACACGATCATTCAGGAAGTGGACCCCGGAGGCTGAGAATGCTCTGAGACAATGTTTTGGAACTACAGACTGGGATATCCTGCAGGGATCACATAGTGAGAACATTGAGGAGGTTGTTGACTGCACTACTGACTACATCAACTTCTGTATGGACATTGTAGTTCCAGTAAGAACTGTACGCTGCTATGCTAACAACAAGCCATGGATTACAAGTGACATCAAGGGCCTTTTGAACCAAAAGAAAAGGGCCTTTAAAGACGGTGATCAGCATGAGCTCAAGCACGTGCAGAAGGAACTCCGAGTCCAGCTCAGGGCGGCGAAAGAGCAGTACAGGAGAAAGCTGGAGCAGAAGTTGCAGAACAACAGCATGAAGGAAGTGTGGGATGGGATGAAGATCATCACTGGCTGCAGCTCAAAGCGGGGTACCACCATCGAGAGAGACGTGAAGAGAGCAAACCAAATGAACATCTTCTTTAACAGGTTTGACCACCCTAACCCACTCTCACCTCGGAGTACTGCACTCTCTACAC
Source organism: Erpetoichthys calabaricus (assembly GCF_900747795.2). NCBI lineage: Eukaryota > Metazoa > Chordata > Cladistia > Polypteriformes > Polypteridae > Erpetoichthys > Erpetoichthys calabaricus. The sequence continues at coordinate 137,996,166 of NC_041395.2, read as the reverse complement.
ATCCTTCTGCTGATACCAACATAGGAGAGACATCCCCACCCACAATTACAGCAGCGCAAGTGAGCAGAGAGCTGAGGAAACTTCGTGCCAGCAAAGCAGCAGGTCCAGATGGAGTATCGCCACGACTGCTGAAGGTCTGTGCATCAGAGCTGGGGGGTCCTCTACAGCGCATCTTCAACCTGAGCCTGGAACAGGGGAAAGTCCCGAGGCTTTGGAAAACATCTTGCATCACCCCAGTCCCAAAGGTATCACGTCCTGGTGAGCTGAATGACTTCCGGCCTGTCGCTCTAACATCACATGTGATGAAGACCATGGAGCGGCTGCTGCTTCACCACCTGAGGCCACAGGTCCAACACGCCCTCGACCCTCTGCAGTTCGCATACCAGGAGAAGGTGGGAGCGGAAGATGCCATCATCTACATGCTACACCGATCCCTCTCCCACTTGGACAGAGGCAATGGCGCTGTAAGAATTATGTTTCTAGACTTCTCTAGCGCCTTCAACACCATCCAACCTCTGCTCCTTAGGGACAAGCTGACAGAGATGGGAGTAGATTCATACCTGGTGGCATGGATCGTGGACTATCTTACAAACAGACCTCAGTATGTGCGTCTCGGGAATTGCAGATCTGACATTGTGGTCAGCAACACAGGAGCGCCGCAGGGGACTGTACTTTCTCCGGTCCTGTTCAGCCTATATACATCAGACTTCCAATATAACTCGGAGTCCTGCCACGTGCAAAAGTTTGCTGACGACACTGCTATCGTGGGCTGTATCAGGAGTATAGAAACCTCATCAAGGACTTTGTTAAATGGTGCGACTTAAACCACCTACAACTGAACACCAGCAAAACCAAGGAACTGGTGGTGGATTTTAGGAGACCCAGGCCCCTCATGGACCCCTTGATCATCAGAGGTGACTGTGTGCAGAGGGTGCAGACCTATAAATACTTGGGAGTGCAGCTGGACGATAAATTGGACTGGACTGCCAATACTGATTCTCTGTGCAAGAAAGGACAGAGCCGCCTGTACTTCCTTAGAAGACTGGCATCCTTCAACATCTGCAGTAAGATGCTGCAGATGTTCTATCAGATGGTTGTGGCGAGTGCCCTCTTCTACGTAGTGGTGTGCTGGGGAGGCAGCATTAAGAAGAAGCATGCCTCACGCCTGGACAAACTGGTGAGGAAGGCAGGCTCTATTGTTGGCATAGAGCTGGACGGTTTGACATCCGTAGCAGAGCAACGGGCACTCAGCAGGCTCCTATCAATTATGGAGAATCCACTACATCCATTAAACAGTGTCATCTCCAGACAGAGGAGCAGTTTCAGCGACAGACTGCTGTCACTGTCCTGCTCCACTGACAGACTGAGAAGATCATTCCTCCCCCAAACTATGCGACTCTTCAGTTCCACCAGAGGGGGTAAACGTTGAACATTATTCAAGTTATTGTCTGTTTTTTACCTGCATTTTTTATTACTCTTTAATTTAATATTTTTTGCTGCTGGAGTATGTGAATTTCCCCCTGGGATTAATAAAGTATCTATCTATCTATCTATCTATCTATCTATCTATCTATCTATCTATCTATCTATCTATCTATCTATCTATCTATCTACTTGATCAAGATAATATAGCTCAGTCGGTGTTTTACATTAATTTATAAAGGTAAATAGAATTTTTATTTTTAAGCAAATGAGAAAGGTTTCTGTAGGTGGTTTACAATGGAAAATAAGTAGTTAAATGTGTGTTCAAAAGTGCTCACTTGAAACAACTATTAAGGCTGTCACAAGTCATCAGGTTTTTTATGTTTTTTCGTCTAAGACATTTATGTAGCCAAGGAAAAGGCACTGGCATAATCTCTTTGGAAAGCAATGACATATGAGAGTACAGACTAGGAAGATTTCGTATAAATTAAAGATGAACTGACGCATGGTTTACCGTAATTCTAAATAACAAGGCATTATGTTTTAGATATGTTGCGTTGCAGATATGAGTATGCTTTAGCTTTAGGTCTTTGTGAAAATATTTACAATTTAAATATATTAATTTATAATATTCAAGGCGATTCATATAAAGCTTGCTCAAGTATAATTCTATTGGAATGGAAGGCTGTGGGGGAGGGAGAAAAGGAAAGGGAGTGTTTGTGGCAGTGAACAGCACAGTCCATTAGCCTTTCTAGTGATGCTGTCTGGAAAGCGCTTGAACTGAACTGCCTCATACAGAGATGATCATTGCTTATTAGCGTACTGAAGGATGCAGTATGTGAAAAACAACATTTGGAGTCTATCTTTTGTGTTTCTGCGCTCCTTCAAAGCACATGGATTATAATAGTGTCAGGAAAAGGACTATATTAAGGAATCTTTAGATATCCAAGACTTTTTGGAGCTGCAGACAACAGAAGTTAATGAGGTCAGCAAAAGGATAAAGGGTATTGTCCTTTGTTTAAAAACCTCAGTTATTGTTATTTTAACACAGGAGTAAGTATGTACTGAAAGTATATTTAAAGAACCATTACTGTTACTCCAAGCTTATGGAAGTAAACTCAAAGAAATCCAATTTCTCTTTAGGATGGCACTTAGTCAGTGCTTTAATTTCCCTTAAATATGTGTAAAAATAACTACTGAAATCTTTCTTTCTTTCTTCATGGTTCTACTTAATTACTATTGTTGCGTGGTTCTGCTGACTATGAAATGGGCAATTCCAAAATAAGTATACCTGATTTTTTGCTTTTGTATACCATACATTTATAGAGTAAATGAATTTGGTTGTCTTCCATAGGGATAAAAAGTGAACTAACTACCTGTACTAATTTGAAGTTATGCCAGATTGAAATAGTTGTTCTTTTTGATTTTATGTTGGAACACCATTGTGACACATTATTTAATGATACTGATTCACAGTTTTAGGTACCTACGTTTGATGTAATTGCTGTTTATTTAGTTTCCACCTGGTGCTTTCTTCAGATACCCTAGTTTTCTCTCTCATCCAAAAGATATGCAAGTTAGGTTAATTGACAGCTGTAAATAAAATGTCCTGGCATAATGTTTCTTCAGGTATAGTTGAAGGTTGGCCAGCATCTATTTATGGAAAAATACAGGTTCAGAATATAAGTGAAAGCTTTGTTGCAATGAATGTTTTAAGGCAGAAAATGGAGTAATTTAATTTTAATTGTAAAATGTGTTTATTTTTTCTTTATATTTATCATCACAAGCTTTTATTTGACTCAACAGTTAAATAGAAACATGTACTCCCAAAACACTGTATTTGTTTATTCTTTTAAAGTAATAACCATTCTGTCAAAAAAAAATCTTTCTTTTGTGAGTTTTCTTTTCTCTTCTATTTTGATTGTTTTTGGAAAAATAGGCCAAATGTTTAAGTAACTGATGAGGCGAATTTGGTCATCATTGCCTAATCTAATTACACATTTGTCTGTTAGTAGTTGTAGCTAAAGAAGAATGTTAAGGCTTATGAACAAATTATCTACATATCATTAATGTACAGTGCTGTTATCAAAATGAATAATTAAGTTATGAAGGCATTTTGAGAGGTGTGAAGCTATGAGAAGTGCTGTTAAATAAATGTAGTGAATTTTCCTTTTTTTCTCTACAGTACTTCATACTGCCAATATTCAGCTTCAGATATTTTCCAATAGCCGCTGATATAGAACTGCTGTAAGATGTAGATATTTTTGCATTGGTCGATAGTTATGATGCAGAAGTGTCTTATTTCAAAAGGTGAGCTGTACTTAAGTGGTTTTTTCCTGTACTTTTGTTTTGCCAGAATATAGTCGATTTGAAGCCAAAATTCACGATCTTCGAGAGCAGATGATGAATAGCAGTCTAAACTCTGGTTCTGGATCATTACGCACAAGCCAGAAAAGATCAATTTATGTCAGGTCTGTATAGACAAAATTTTGTACTGTTATCTGTGTGGTTAGATAATTAAACAGTAATGTTTTGAGAAAGGTTCCCACAATGTTCATTTTGCCTGAGTTATACTTTTTTGTTTTACCCACCAGATGTGGGTTTTTCTTCATTACCTTTACCATTCAACACAGCATCTGGAATACAAATAATTATGAAATTGTTATACAGACTTATGAATTGTAGCCCCATCCATAAAATTGTAATAAATTACAGTACATTTTATTTTCTATTGGAACTGTTGTATATTAAATGGAAGGTAAGTATATTATAGTATGTTTGTTTGGCTGGCGATCTTGACAAATGTTTGTGTTGACATAACTTTATATTAACTGCTTTGTAAAAAGGTTTATGGTGTTTGATGTTTTTCTGTTTCTCAATAGACAAGGTGCTGTTTCAGCTGCTGGTATTAACTTGTTTGTTATAATTTAGTAGACCCCTGAGCAATATCTTGATGGGGTTGACAAGCATAACAAGATCAAAGTGAAACTTTAAGCACATCAACATGTGCCTACCCAGCACCGAGAGACATGGGTAAGCTATTGAACCCCATTCATGATCCGGACCTGGACTTGTAATTGTTCCCACGAACAAAGAATTACGTAAGTGCAGATCATAAGCACGCACTAATAAAGCTCCTGCTCTTTGTACACTCAGTGCGTCGCTAATACTGGTTGGATGGTTTAATTAAATCCTCAGGTCGGCCCTGCCACATTCCTTCTCAGACTCTGGTGGAACGCAGAGAGGACAGTCAAACTTGACTATAGATGAAGTAAAAGTCACAACAATGTTTCCATTGATCAGCCTCTGGTAGGATAATTACCAAGCAGCGAGGGGCAAGAGCAGAGGGCCAGCAGTGGTTTTCTGGCCATTGACCCCAAAAAATATCCCAATCCAGATCCCCACACCCGACTTTGAGTCTCCCCTGCTCTTCCCAGATGAGCCAGAACAGTTCCCACCCTCTCTCCGTTTTTGGCCGCATGGTCCCAGGTTTCATTCTTGTGGATTCTGTTGTGTTAATAAGTCTTCATGTTCTGATAATATTCTTACATGTCCTCAGTGTTTTATGCTGTTTTTCAAATAAATGTATTAAATTTCAGTAATGGCAGCAAAGCATAGTGCTAATGAAGGTGTTTTGCCAAGTGCTCCAAAGTGCAAACGCAGCGTGATGAGCATAGTTGATTTTTGGTACTCAAAATATTGTGTTTCTGGTAACTAGAAGCAAAAATGTATAGCAAATTGGGTCTGCTGGAACCTAATCCCATTTATCCCATAGACGTAATGCTTCACTGTCCAGGATTTCTGTTTCTGTGAGTTTTTGTAAGGCCTGTAACCTCCACAGATAACAAGAGTTGGCTGAATTTGGTGTTGAGAAGAAATTGTATGTCATACGTAGTATGGTTGTAATTTTACTTTAGGACAAATGGTAATGGCCAAAAATGAGAATATTCTTACTATAACACACAGTTATACAATTCATAGTCACTTCATACATATTCTGTATTTTACTTTATTGTTAGTTGTTTGCTGATCAGCCATTTTATTACATATTCCTGCTCTTCTTATATAATGGACTCCACTGTGAGTAACAACATCATATACGCATACAGTGATGTTTAAAACAGGTGGGTTGGTACAAGCTGATTATGTTTTAATTTACAGTATGTTATGGGCATTCTTATAGCTTTTCTCTCAATTGTAGCATCAAGTAATATATTCAGGAGTGTGATTAAATTTACTTACAAAAACATGGATAAGTCACTCCTAGAAATATCCCTGGAGAAAATACTCACAGGTCTGTGCTTCATGACAGAAGGTCTCAGAAGCATTGTTTCACTTCTGAACACTCAATTTGCCAAAAATCAACATACACTATCCAATGATGAATTGTAGCAATTACAAAATGAGTGAGTGATTTTGGTTGATTTGCTCTTTTTTTTCTCAGAAGTAATTTAATTCCCATGTTTAACTGTACAGTCCTTAAAAACAGACATTTCTTCTCGCCATTATAGTAAAAAAAGTTAAAGCAAAAAGTGCATCTCATGTAATACCATCATATGTATATGTGAAGTGGGAGAATGTAAATAAGGTCTCCAGAAATAGGCAAACTAGACAAGAGTTTCTATTGTACACTTTTTCCTTCTGAACTAGTCTCTGACCTGGATATCAGGTGTAATTGGGAGCTATCTAGAGCTCAAACAGGTAAAATACTACACAACTAAGGATGAAAAATTATGCCTTTAGGGTTTTTAGTATTTTTATTTAATCCGTTTGCTTATAGTTAGTGCTTTTAAACATTTCAGCTTTCAGAGTTTTTTTTAATTTGATTGCATTATTAGCACATTATTACTGTTAAGTAATTAATTGCAAATGATTTGCATCTTTTTTGGATTAAATAAACATATATTCTTAGAAATATACCTGAACCTCTCTCATTCTCTAATGTACTGTATATGTCCACCATATCAAATGAAATTGTGACGCTTTACAGATGTTGGTCATTATAAATATGAAATTTTGTCCATATCTTGCAGCCTATTTATATACCTTTGATCAACATTAGTTTCAGGTTTTTTTGTTGTTTTTGTTTCAAGAACCACTGCTTTTAAGTAAATATGGAGTTTGGGTCCTGCCCTCAAGGGGATTAGAAAAAAATCCAGATGCTTTTGTGAGCAATTAGCATGGTCTGTTTACTTTTTCCATTTAAAATAAAATTTTATGTTCATATTTAATGAAGAAAGGGAATCCACTGCTATAGGGGACACCATTACTTCAGCTCTAGTTCCTTCTATGCACAGCAGTGTCCTACTTAATGTAGCTGATGATTTCTAAGCCATAAAATTCTTTAGTATAAAATACATAAATAGTTGCAGAAATAAATAGGCTTTAAAATTAATGTCTGATTCTTTAATCTTTATGGGAACTAAATATGAACAAAGTACAATGCGTACTTATAAGGATGTTACTTCTCTAGTAAATATAAATTAAACAAGTTTACTCCTCCAATGTTACAAATTTTTGTAATTGTGATATAATGTACAGAATTGTTTTGTTTGTATAAGTCTTTCTTATTTGACACCAGTTATAGATGATGCATTGTGTTTTTCCTCTGTTTTCAACCTTGGACTGTTTATGAGTACATTCTTACTATTACACACACTGTTATACACTTCATAGTCATTTCATACATATTCTGTATTTTACTATATTGTTAGTTGTTTGCTACAGTTTCCAAGCACTAAGGAATTCTTACTTTTACTAGCCAGAACAGTTAGTTATTTAAAAATAAAGAGTGAATACAAGAAGTGATAAAAAGATCTGCACAAACACAATGTGCATACACTGATCAGCCATTTTATTACGTATTCCTGCTCTTCTTATATAATGGACTCCACTGTGAGTAACAACATTATATATGCATACAGTGATGTTTTAAACAGGTGGGCTGGTACAAGCTGATTATGTTTTAATATAATACAATAACACAATGACATTGCCTTCTGTTATAAATATGATGGCACATCAGACTCAGCAGCTGCAGCTATATCTCTTTCCCACTGAAACTTACTTCTTTTGCTGAAGTTAAGACCTTTTTTTAGAATTGTTACATTGGGCATGTCTTTGGAATTTGGTTTCTGGGTCTTTAACCTGCTAAGACTGATCAATCACAAGAGGCAAATTACATTCAGGGATTTCTTAGTGTTGTACTGTTTATTATACTTGGTCATTCAACAAAGGCCTTAACACCAACTCCAACACTACCAACCTTGAAGGATAAAACTTCCAGTTATTAATACAATACAATAACAACTTACTTTTATATAGCACTCTTCACTGAGTTCAGGCAGAAATTGCTGTGAATAAACTCAAGTTAAATATACATATATATTATACTACTGTAATTACTAAATGCAGAATTATTACTTATAAAAATACAGATTTGTTAAACACACAGAAAACAAAGTAGAAACTGATTAACATAAATCAAAACAAGCTATATCTGTCTATTAATTAACTGCTGAACTATGGCTAGTTGACAACAGAGGAAAATAAATTTGTAAAAGAGAAAGTCAAAGACAGTTTCAGACACAGTCCTATGAATCTCTGCCAAGTATTACCCTATACCCTCCTGAGCTTTCTACAGTGGAGTCTGTGCTGCACAGCACAATCTGAAAAGTGAATCTTTCCATCTGATTATTTCAGTGTTCCTTTGTCTGAGATGACCTCTTCATACATAGGAGAACAGCTTGACAGTAGAGCAGTATCACATCAAAGTACTGAGAAGACAAGCAGAACAGAGGAGGGTTAGCAAAAATTTATACAGTAAATATTATATTACTTATATATCTGTACAAATGACTAACAGATGCAGTATGAACAGCTAATCAGCAGCTCTAGTCTGGGTATGCTAGCTTAAGGTAGTGAGTCTACAGTATGGATTTAAAATCTGAGACAGGAGGGGAATCTTTGATATTAGCAATCAAATCATTCCACAGACTCAGAGCCCTGTAACTAAAACCTCATCTCCCACTATTGTTTTATTAATTGTTAGAACCTTAAGTAGGCTGGCATCTTGAGATTTCAATGTGTGCTCTTGTCTGTAAGTTATGATAAGTTCAGATAAGTAAGCAGAGCCTTGGCCATTCAAAGCTTTATATCTGGCCACACGCAGCCCAGAAGCAATTTCTGAGTGGTCCAGCCTGTGATCCTTCCAGAAATAAAAACAAAAACACATTTTGCAAGCCTTCAGAAATTCATACATAAATTCTACAGTAGTACAGACCATGAATGCAACACTCCACGTAGCCTAGCAACATTCAACCCAAAATGCAGTGCCTTGTTGTGTATCTTGAAGTGGTCGTAGTAGTCTATGATACAATGAGATACAGTGATTTTTGTGTGTGTGTGATGGTACACACCGGAATGTTGTACTTTGTTACTCCAATGAAAACCTTGTTTCTGACAAGCACCGTCTCTGCAATTCTTTTCATACAATTGGTTGGCCCTCCACTCACATGCTTCGATCCTGCAGATTCATGGCTGTTACGAGGACAACAATCAGCCATTGACACTCAAAGCAAAGAACGAATTAGGAAGACAGCATTTGATGAAAAGCACTGATTGGTTTGTGGGACTACACAACAAATTTTTGGTAGAATGTAGAGCTCATTATTAAGCTGTGGTTGATATTCAGTTTCACAAATTCTGTGTTTATAATTTTAAACTATCAAGCACGATATTATATATTATGGTAAACCTACACAGGTGGCACAATAGCAGTGCTGCTGCCATGCAGTGAGGAGATCTTGGGTTCACATCACAATCCTCCCTGCATGGAGTTTGCAAAGCACCGTAAGTAGTGAGTAAAGCACTATATTAATGTAAAGAATTGTTAGTATTATTGACAATTTCTCAATTTAAAATTTTAATGTTATGTTTTTTCACCAAATGAACAAAACATGTAGCTCTAGGACTTGTGGCCAAACGCAACATATGAGTACCGCCACCTTTTTGTTTACAAAAAAAGTCACTGCTTAGTCACCCATGTTGTGATTTAAGACAAACCTATTTTTTCATTGTGCAGTAGACATTGTATTCATGTGTGTTAGTTACTGTTACGAGTTTGTGCACAGATAACTTTGATAGCATTGATAGTTCTTTTTTTATTCTGTTAAATGTACTTTGTGATGTGCCTGTGTCATATATGACCAAAATATTTGTTATTTCAAAAGGGAAACAAATGTTATTGCTTATACTGTTCACTATTTTGTTTTTATGCACTTTGAGAAGTACCTAGGTCAGATATGTCCAAAATGTTTATTTTTTATTTCAAAAGTGGAAAAAAACTACCTGGCTTATTAAGTAATAGTCTGATAACTGGCACTTTCAGTGCTTCGGGAACTGTGCAATTCAGTAATGAACTATTGATAATGCTAAGAATGGGTGCTGCCAATACATCACTAGAGCTTATTCCTAGTTTAGTTAGGACTGGATCTAAGGAAGAAGTAGTAGGTTTCATTTTAGAGGTTAAAGTTATAAATTTTTTGTCTGTTATCAGATTTAAATTACTAAAGTGGTATGTGCAAGATGAGACACATAATCACAAGGATTATTACTATTGCTATCTATTAATCTAAGTAGGGTATAAAGAGAGCTTTATATATATATATATATATCTATAATAATAAAAGGCAAAGTCCTCACTGACTGACTCACTCACTCACTCACTGACTGACTCATCACTAATTCTCCAACTTCCCGTGTAGGTGGAAGGCTGAAATTTGGCAGGCTCATTCCTTACAGCTTACTTACAAAAGTTAGGCAGGTTTCATTTCGAAATTCAAAGCGTAATGGTCATAACTGGAACATATTTTTTGTCCATACACTGTAATGGAGGAGGCGGAGTCACGTATCGCGTCATCACGCCTCCTACGTAATCACGTGAACTAAAAACAAGGAAGACATTTACAGCACGAGTCACACGCGGGAACGAAGGTAAATTACGTTAATTTTTGACTGTCTTTTAATACTGTGTGAGCATACATATTAACACATGTGCAATTAAACGTGTGCATTTACGGGGTGATTTCTCAGGCTTAAAAGCTCACCTTTTATCAAACGCGGGAAGAAAGGTAACTGACGTTGTTCACTGTCTTTTAATACTGTGTAACCATACATATTAACACATGTCCAATTAAACGTGTGCATTTACGGGGTGATTTCTCAGGCTTAAAAGCTCGCCTTTTACTAAAAAGGTAAATGCAAAACTATTTTCAATCAGTTTATTGAAACGCTCCCGTTAAGGATTGCAATAACATATTCGCGAGATAAAAGAACGAAGTAGGGGGAAATGGAGGAACAGCCGCAAACAGCGAAGAGCAAAAAATTAATTAAACAATTGAGAACGGAGCGAGTTAAGCATACAAGCATGTTCATAAGGGAAACAAAGCACGGTGTAAAACGTAAGTTTAAATTAAGTTAATAGAAACGCTCCCGCTGCGGATTGCAATAACATATTCGCGAGATAAAAGTTTAATGAGAAGACACGAGGTATAAACGAAGCACACGCCGTGGCGCAACGTTAGGGGCAACAGTTTCAACCATTCTATGATCTGCTTCTCGCAACTGAAAGATGGCACATGGCGGATGTTAGCCGACTTGCTGACCGCAACGTTAGGGGCTTCAACTATGGCGCTGACGCCATATCTCAGTGCCAACACTTTGCAGACTGTACTTAAAAGACACGCCCTCCTCACTGGACAGTTAAAAACACCAATCAAACTAACGATGACATCAAGTATTACCCAATCAAAAGTAGGAAAGGAGGCATCTTCATAAAATGCGTGTGGGATGATTTGCATGAGACGCTGCTTTAAAAAAAAAATTATAAAAAAAATACGGGATAAATCCCGTCCAGTATTGATTCAAAACGGGACGCGCAATTTCATTCTCAAACGCGGCACGATTCCGTATTTTAAAGGACGGGTGGCAACCCTACAGTGCCAGGTAACCACCCATACAATCAGATTGTGATTCAGACTAGGAATGCAATGAATGTAATTACCCCGATCTACATACAAGGCGAAAGTCTTGCAACATTCAAAGATGATGGTTTGGGATAATTTGTACTTATTAAGTACAACATTGAACATAAAAGAGCTTATGAAGCCTTGAACCGAAAAAAGCAAGATCTCAGAGATCGTAAAAAAAAAAAAAAGGAGGTAATGTCGTTTTACTCGCTGTAGATTTTACTCAAACATTACCAGTTATTCCACGAGGGAGACCAGCAGATGAACTCAACGCGTGTTTAAAATCCATGCTTCTCCCACGGTCGGTTATATGTCGCGTGTTCTCGGGTAGGTACACCAAAAAATGTATACATTTAAGCATGTAATGGGCAAAGAAAAAATGAGGTATACCCGAAGGCACTGCAGTAGTACTCAATGTAACTTTAGTTCTTAAATGTTAATGTTTTACTGTTTAATAATTTATACGCTTCTTATATATTGTTCAAATTCTTTTATGAAAATACCAGTGACAGCGCAATGCACGATAACATGGAGTGAATACACCATACGCATCTGCCCACGGCCGCCCTGGTGTGCGCAGATAGGAGTTGATTCTAAAATAAAATAAACATAAAAAGAGTAATACATTCATCACCCATAAAGCGGATAGCAGACGTGACGTATTATATGTGTACCACATTTCAAGTCAATACGTGAAACGGTTTGCAAGCTACATGTGATTTAAAATCCTGGACAGACCAACGAAAAGCCACGGTAGCAAATTATTGAAGAAGATTTTACTGTTTAATAATTTATATTTATATGAAATGTGCTTCTTATATATTACTTCATATTCTCATATGATTTTGATGTTAATGTTGTTTATATTGATTTCTATGTTATTGTAAGTGCATCTATGTGTGTATATGTATGTATGTATGTGTGTGTATATATATATATATATATATATATATATATATATATAAAAAATATATGTGTATATGTATATATAATATATCTGTATATGTGTGTGTATATGTATATATATATGACAGCAACACTCATAACAATGACAACACAATTACATTGACAATCATGTTACGTTATTTTTAAAATGTTTCCTTTACTTTTTCATAACCTCTTTAACACACTACTTCTCCGCTGCGAAGCGCGGGTATTTTGCTAGTATATATATATATATATATATATATATATATATTGTAGCAGTAGGAGGCGCTATTGCTCCCTTGAACCCCCATGTAAATGTCCAATATCTTGACTTTTTATTATAATACTGTGCACAAAGCACCCTCCACTCCACGATACTCATACAATTCACAATAATCAATAAACAATACACAATCCTCCACTCCAAGACACTTAGCCACCCTTCCTCCCAGCTCAGCTCAGCGTCTGGGATTTCCCATGGTCCTTTTATATCTCCTGACCCAGAAGTGGATCCACCCTACAGTCCATGTGATTCCTTATCACTTCCGGGTCAGATAAAAAAGTCCTTTTCTTCATCCCGGAAGCACGTCGTTCCTTCTGTCCATGTGACTAGGACGCACTTCCGGGTTATAGTGCATGTAGAATTCCCTGAGCCTCCCTGGAGGTCCCCATGGTATCCAGCAGGGCTGGTTGTAAAAACTACAAGGTCCATGACTACCTGCTGGAATTCGGGGAGCCTCTATGCTGCTGGGGGGGCTCCATCTGCCGGCTTGGAGGTGTGGGCCAGAATATATGGCCGGCCATCCCTCACAATATATATATATATACGAGCTGTATATACCCGGCGTTGCCCGGGGCAGAAGTAACCTAATCGGTCAAACACTTACATATATACCAAAGTAAACCTAATCGGTCAAACAGTTACATATATAAAAAAACCGAACCTAATCGGACAAACAGCTAATCTATATACATAAGCAAACCTAATTGGTCAAACAGTTACATAAATACAAAAGCAAACCTAATCGATCAAACAGCTTCATATATACAGAAGCGAACCTAATTGGTCAAACAGTTATGCATGTGCAGAATGATTTTACAAACATTATGCGTGTTAACAATCATTAAAAAGAAAAGATTGAGGAACTGTTCTTCTATATGTGATGAAGCCACTAATCAGACAGATTTTTTTCAGGACCCAGCTGTTTCATAACTAAACTACTGCCACCCCAAAGTAATGCCTAATAGTGGTTTTTGGGGTAGCTGTGGAATAAAAAGGGTGTTTTTTAGTCAGTAAGAATCTGACAGTACCCTTCAGTACGGGCTGAAGGGTGCCTATGTAAGGTTTTACATCCTTCCCGTATGGAAAAAAAAACATACTAAACTTTTTTTTCATCATTACACATAATCTCAGTCAAATGGAAGTACGCATTCTCAATTTATTTTTATCTAATTTTTACTTTTTCACAAAGCCATCCCATGCCAATTTGTATGAATAAACTTTTGCTAGAGAGTTAGCAAAAGTTTATTCATGCACATATTTTAATACGGATAATCTATCTCTAATCAAGGTTCTCATTTTCATTCTAATTTAAAATAATAATAGATACTCATTTTTTTCTTCTGTTTTAGAAAAACCAATCTATGCCACCTACGTCTTCGTCAAGTCAGCTTCATCCAGCTTCATCACATATAGAAGAAGAGTTCCTCAATCTTTTCTTTTTAATGATTGTTAACACGCATAATCTTTGTAAAATTATTCTGCACATGCATAACTGTTTGACCAATTAGGTTCGCTTCTGTATATATGAAGCTGTTTCATCGATTAGGTTTGCTTTTGTATTTATGTAACTGTTTGACCAATTAGGTTTGCTTATGTATATGGATTAGCTGTTTGTCCGATTAGGTTCGCTTCTGTATATATGAAGCTGTTTGTCCGATTAGGTTCGGTTTTTTTATATATGTAACTGTTTGACCGATTAGGTTTACTTTGGTATATATGTAAGTGTTTGACCGATTAGGTTACTTCTGCCCCGGGCAACGCCGGGTATATACAGCTCGTATATATATATATATATATATATATATATATATATATATATAGCAAAATACCCGCGCTTCGCAGCGGAGAAGTAGTGTGTTAAAGAGGTTATGAAAAAAAAAGGAAACATTTTAAAAATAACGTAACATGATTGTCAATGTAATTGTGTTGTCATTGTTATAACTGTTGCTGTCTTTTATATATATATATATATATATATATATATATATATATATATATATTATATATATAATATACACACACACATAAACATTTATATACATATACATATATATACATATCTACATATACACATGTACATATATATACACACACATACATAAACACACACATAAGACTTACTGAGTGAAACGGGCTTTCATTGACAATCATGTTACGTTATTTTTAAAATGTTTCCTTTTTTTTTCATAACCTCTTTAACACACTACTTCTCCGCTGCGAAGCGCGGGTATTTTGCTAGTATATATATATATATATATATATATATATATATATATATATATATATATATACATATACACACATACATGCAGTTTTAATAACACAGAAATCAATATAAACATTAACATCATTATCATATGAGAATATGAAGTAATATATAAGAAGCACATTTCATATAAATATAAATTATTAAACAGTAAAATCTTCTTCTGTAATTTGCTACCGTGGCAATTTGTGTGTCTGTCCAGGATTTTAAATGACCTGTAGCTCGCAAACCGTTGCACCTATACACTTGAAATGTGGTACACATATAGTACGTCACGTCTACTATCCGCTTTATGGGTGATGATTGTTTTAGTCTTTTTATCTTTATTTTATTTTATTGTACAATCAAGCCCTATCTGCGCACAGCAGGGCAGCCGTGGGCGGATGTGTATGGTGTATTCACTCGATGTTATCGTGCATTGCGCTGTCAGTGGTATTTTGATAAAAGAATTTGAACAACATATAAGAAGCGTATAAATTATTAAACAGTAAAACATTAACATTTAAGAAGTAAAGTTACATTAAGTACTACTGCTGTGCCTTCGGGTATACCTCATTTTTTGTTTGCCCATTACATGCTTAAATGTATACATTTTTTGGTGCACCTACCCGAGAACACGCGACATATAACCGAGCGTGGGAGAAGCATGGATTTTAAACACGCGTTGAGTTGATGTGCTGGTCTCCCTCGTGAAATAACTGGTAATGTTTGACTAAAATCTACAGCGAGTAAAACGACATTAGCTCCTATTTTTTTTTTTTACGATCTCTGAGATGTTGCTTTTTTCGGTTCAAGGCTTCATAAGCTCTTTTATGTTGTATGGTGTACTTATCCCAAACCATCATCTTTGAATGTTGCAACACTTTCGCCTTGTATGTAGATCGGGGTAATTACATTCATTGCATTCCTAGTCTGAATCACAATGTGATTGTATGGGTGGTTACCTGGCACTGTAGGGTTGCCACCCGTCCTTTAAAATACGGAATCGTGCCGCGTTTGAGAATGAAATTGCGCGTCCCGTTTTGAATCAATACTGGACGGGATTTATCCCGTATTTTTTTTATCATTTTTTTTTTTAAAGCAGCGTCTCATGCAAATCATCCCACACGCATTTTATGAAGATGCCTCCTTTCCTACTTTTGATTGGGTAATACTTGATGTCATCGTTAGTTTGATTGGTGTTTTTAACTGTCCAGTGAGTAGGGCGTGTCTTTCAACGGAATGAAAAAAAGGCCCACCCGACGACCCACCCATTCCATTTTTATATATATAGATATATATATATATATATAAACACTTTCTCTCCATGCAATTCGGAAGACCTGTAGCTTTCTTGCGCTCCATTTCCACTCCAGTTTTCAACATTCTAATTTTAGAGCTTGAGTATTCTCATTTCTATTCTCATTTAACCAAGGTGAGTTTCTTTGTACTTTAATCATTTTATGTTTTAATAGGAGCTACTGTATTTAAAGCCTCTTTTTAAAGTCACATTATAAGTTGATGTTAGCTGATACAGATTGTTTTCCACAGATATTCTTGAGTTTCTCAAAATATCTACAAATTTTGATGAAGTGTAATCTAATTATCTAGAATCTGTGAGTGTACTGGTAAGGGCAAAACCAAATCAAATGTAACTAAGTAGTGATCAGAAGTAACTTTATTTAATATTGTAATATTTAAATTTTGAATGTCAGCTTCATAAATAATAATTAGATCTCATGTGTGGTTATGAACTATGAGTGGGACCATTGACAATCTTGCAAAGCCCTACAGAATTTCACAAATAAGTAAAACATTTGCTAAAAGTGTCAGTTTCCACACTGATGTGTGTATTATTATCCTCCTCAACACTACATGATTATTTATGACTATATCAGATTAAAGGGTACCATATTCAGTTAAGAACAATGAATATGGTGGCCCTTGTGATCTGCAGACTAGTACTACAATTGTGCTGGTATATGTTTTAATATCTAATAGAGTGTCTCAAAGGCTATAAATTTGCCTTATTTTTAGAGGCAATTTGTACTTAATCATACACAATTATCCCATGGCCACCTCCTTTACCAGTCTTGATTTATAAAGCAAAGCTTAACTGTGTAGTGATGTCTTGGCCTAGGGCATAGTGTTAAATTTACTAAGTCAGGTTTTAGTGAGAAGACATAATTCAGATATTGCGCTTAATATATTGTTGGCCAAAGAAGTTTTATTTCCAAAAGAGTGAATGTTTAGTAAGCAGCATTTTATACTGCAAGCATGTTTTTGTACTGGTGTTACGTTTTTGGTTTTAATTTGAATATAATTACTAATTCAGATACATTTAGGATCTGATTTTAACTCTTGGTCTAATTGATGCTTTTTATTCTTGGACTGTCAAGTAGATTTTGCTTCAAGGCTCAATTTATAAGATGCCTCACACAGGGATTCTGAGTAGCAGTTCCAAGATAAAAAAAGGTAGTATAAACAGCCTGTGGCCTGAATGTTGTTCTGATCAGTCAGGCAGCCAGTTTTGCTGCCATATTTTGGGATAAAACAAAAGACTCCCTCCAGTTAGGATGAAGGTCATCTCCTTTGAAAAATCCAGGCCTTTCCCAAAATCATCCCAAAAATTTTAAAAGGCTATGCTTTTATATATGCACTAGGTCTCTGACTGAACTTGTGTACATGCAAGAAACAATTGTGATAAAATATCCACTTTGTAGCCCATTGCAAAAACAAAGTTGTCACTCCCTAGCTGGCTTTAACATGTTCTCTTTAGCAAGACCCCTTTTGGTCATAGCTAAGGTTAGGGGGTCCCTTCTGCTCCAAAATATTGTGCCAGACTTTAAGAGTGAAAGACAATCTGTAGTGGAGTTCAACATGTGTGGTGGATTGTGTCTCTCCCTTGCTTAAGGATAGTGAAAGAAATGCATCTGCTTGGTACGTGTAACAATAAATCTGAACTGAACTGATATGATTACACTGCACTGTGTATTTATTAAAACCTTTTCAATTTTGAAAGAGCCAGGCCACCTTTTGAATGAGTAAATACACTAACACTGATTCTAATCAGTCCTTAAATGCATGGGGAGAACATGCAAAATCCATTTAGTACCTGATGTAGTGAGGCAGGAATCTTAATGCTTGCTGGGATAGACTCCATATGCCATGCAGCTGTGCCCCGGATAAGCGGATTAGTAAGATGGATAGATGTATTATTATTATTATTACTAGGGGGCTTTGCAGATACGCCTCTTCATTGGGAAGAAACACCACTTTTCCCTGATGGCAACACTAATTAGACAATCCACAAATCTCCAACTTAAAGTTTAAAACCGAACAATATATTCAATCGCACCAACATTTTTCTACTTTGTCATGTACTCTTAGTCTCAAGGGATGTGAAAGTGTCTCTCTGAGAAAGTCACGTCTGGTCTCTCTGGAAAAAGTCTTGTCTCATCCCAAGATTTTTTCATATAATAGAGAGATTATAGCAGCAAAGGAGAATATGTGAATAGGTTCACAGATGAAAGCTTCTGAGGACAGTAAGTAATGATAATAATGGGCGGCAAGATATGACAATGGTTACTCTGCTGTCGCACAGTGAAAGAAACTGTGGTGGATGTCTATGTGGAGTTTCCCCGAATGCTATGGTTTCCTCCTACAGTCCAGACACATACAAGTTAGGTACATTGGTATTGCCCATAACATCCATTCAGTTCTTGTCACTTGTGTGCATGCTATGTGCATACACTCTTTCGCCAAAGCACATGCATGCATTATCTATCCAGTGACAGCTGCCGATCTTTTCATAATAAACAAATAAGCTACCATATAGTGAAAAATATAAGCAATTCCATGATGATTTCAGTTATTATTGTCTGGTGGTCTACATAATTGAGACAGCAATTCACATCTGAGCATTATGAGGTAAATCCATGTTCCGGGACTGAAAGGGTGTCATGGACATTAAGCCAGCCTCCTTTAAAAATGTCTGAATCTCACAGCAGTGTTTTTCTTCTTGCCTTTTTACCTTTTTAAAATAATATGGATACACTGTTTAGCAATATATTTGCAATCTCAAGTTTCAGAGCAATGCTCAGTAACATTTTTGGTTTAAATAAATGTCATATTCAGTAAGTTTTAAGACTTTTTTTTTTATATATATATAATATAGGATCACTGGATTATAAAACACTCCATTATAAAATGCAAGAGCAGGCTTGTTATTTTTTTTTAATTTATAAAATATTCTTCACTTTAGAAGGCAAGTTGCAATGGCAAAATAATATATACCTTGATTATGAAAGATAACTTTGACTTGAAAAATACTAAACATATCTTTTAAGTTTGGTAGAGTGGGTTTTAGAATTATGAATTACTGTATGTGTTTCTACATTAATCAGACAAGCTGACAAATTTTGTCCCATGTATACCTGCATGCATTTGATATATCATTGAGTAAATTAAAGCAAGTGCGAAAAAAAGTCAAGTCAAAGAGAACTTTATTGTCATCTCAACCATATACAAGTATACAGATAGACGAAATTGCGAAGCTAAGGTTCCAGAGCGTAATAACATGAAGAGCAAATAAAAAAATAAAAATTAAATTAAAAATAAAATTTAAATTAAAACACAAACAAGACAAGACATTGTGCAAGGGCAAGATTGATGCAATGTATGGTATTATGCAATCTAGATACATAAATATAGTCAATAAATATGTAATATAATAAATAGATATAGATAATACAGAAATTATCAGTGTATGATAAAAGTTGTTTAAGACGTGTAAACAATGACAGGTCAGAATGCTTCACAGCAGAAGGATATCAGAGAATGTCAAGAAAGATCAAGTATTGCTAATTCTACATAGATATTCATAAATGGCTTGGACACATCTGTGGACGTTCCCTTAAAGATAATAAATAATTGGATTAGAGTGATTTTTTTTTTGGATTTTATTAAAATCATAAAACATTCCATACAAATAAGACAAGTTTTATAAAACCATGTCCGAAACAAATCAACCCCCACCATGAGAAAGAGAGCTAGGCCAGCAAAGTAAAACTAGTAAAAATAAGTAAATAAATAAATTAATACATGAATAAAAATAGAGTTAAAAAAAAAGAGGGGAGAGAATCTGCGTCCTCTTTTAAATTGCTTATTCTAAAATGTTATTGATTAGATCCTGCCAGGTTTTGAAAAAGTTTTGTATAGATCCTCTAAGTGAGAATTTTTTTTTTTTTCCCCAAATTTCATATAATATATAACATCAGTTACCCACTGACTTAAAATAGGAGAGTTATGATTCTTCCAGTTGAGCAAGATAACTCTATGTGCCAATAGTTTAATAAAGGCAATTACAGTTTGTCCAAATCCACTTTAAACCCATCTGGAAGTATACCAAACACAGCCGTTAATGGATTAGGAGGTATTGTGACACCAAGGCTGTCTGAAAAGCATTTAAAGATTTTGGTCCAGAATGATGTTAATTTGGTGCACAACCAAAACATGTGGTCCAGTGAGGCTGGAACTTGATTGCAAAGTTCGCAGGTTGGATCTTGCCCTGGAAACATTTTGGACAATTTTAAATAAGACAGATGTGCGTGATATATAATTTTAAGTTGAATAATTGTATGCTTTGTGTATATGGAGCTTGAGTGAATTCTGTGCATTGCTACCTTCCACTCCTTTTCTGAGATGTTGAGTGAGAGGTCCTTTTCCCATTGTACTCTTGGATCTTTGAAAAGGAGGGACTGTAAAATGGTTTTATATATTACGGAGATGATGCTGTCTGAGTCCTCAAGACTGATCAATATATTTTCCGGCATAGAGGTAGGTGGGATGTTAGGAAAATTGGGTATGTTTTGTTTAACAGAGTTTCTAATTTGAAGGTAGTGAAAGAAATGTGTTGCTGGAAAATTAAATTTGAAGTGTAATTGTTCGTAGGATGCAAAGACATTGTCTATGTACAGATCTCTAAGTGATTTAATCCCGAATGTTTTCCAGACATTAAAAACCTCATATGTTTGATAGGGTGGAAAAAGGTGGCTCGCGTGCAGAGGTGCCACAGATAAAAGCTCCTCTATCTTAAAATACTTCCTACATTGGTTCCATATTCTGAGTGAGTGAAGCAGAATTGGGTTGTTAGTATGTTGGTGATGACTTGTACTTATTGGGGTACAAAGCATGTACTTGTACTTATTTGGGTACAAAGCAAGGAATATAAAGAAGTACTGCAGGATTTTATTTCTATTGCGGACCAAGCCTGTGTATTTCATCTATTTGTGTGCCTGTCCAGGTTTTTATAGCTTGTATAGGGTTGCCCTTTGGATACATGAATGTTTTGAATTCCAAATGAATGAGGTTATGGTTGAATCTAATTTCTTAAAAAATGATTTATTGATGTATATTGGAATGTTTTGAAATTTAAAAGAAGCTTAGGAAGGATATGCATCTTAACAATGTTAAGATGAAGGGTAGACCATCTATGCAAGTCTTGCTTAATTTTTTCCATACAGACGGCAAAATTTTGTTGATAAAGAGCTTTATGTTTACTTGTGATGTTTTCCCCTAGGTATTTTAACTGATCTGCAATGATAAAAGGGAAGGTGTCCAATCTAATATTGTGTGCTTGAGAATTCACTGGAAAGAGCACACTTTTATTCAAATTAATTCTGAGACCAGAAATCTTTTGAAATTATGTTAGTGCTGATAGGACTGCAGGCACAGTATTTTGTAGATCTGATATATACAGTACCATATCATCTGCATATAGAGTAATTTTCTGTTCAAGTCCTTCTCTGATATTCCCCTTTATCTCATAAGCATTTCTACCGTGAACTGCCAGTGGCTCAATGGCGATGGCAAAAAGCAGTGGTAACAAGGGGCATCCTTGTCTACTACCGCATTCTAGTTTAAAGTTTAAATTAATGTTGTTAATACAAACTGAAGCTTCTGTACGGTATACAGTAGTTTGATCCATGCACAAATGTTTGGGCCAAGCCCAAATTTCTCCAATGTAGTGAAAAGGTAGTTCCATTCAACCATATCAAATGCTTTTCTTTTTCTGCATCCAACAATAATCCGTGGTGTTAGACTTTTTGGGTGAATGTATTACATTAAACAGGCATCGGAGATTAGAAGCTAAATGTCTGCCTTTAATAAATCCAGTTTGATCTTTTGATATTACTGAAGGAAGCACTTTCTCAATCCTTCTAGCTAGTACTTTGGAGAGTATCTTAACATCATTCAGAAGTGAAATTGCTCTGTATGATGCACATTGTAATAAGTCCTTAGTTTGTTTTCAGGTTGTTTAGGAAAGACGGTAATTAATGCTTGGCGAAAAATGTTTGAGGTAGAATTTTATTGTCTTTAGCTTCTGTAAATGTTGCTAATAGAAGGGAAGCTAGCTGATTTGAGATTTTTTTATAAAATTTGGCAGGGTAGCCATCAGGGCCTACTACTTTCCCACTCTGAAGTGAGTTTATAGTATCTAGTAATTCTGTAGTGCCAGAGGTTTATCCAATTCTTCTGCACTGAGAATATATTTTTGTGGTATCTGTAATTCATCCAGAAATGCATTAGATTGTGTCTTGTCTTCTTGTCTTCTGTAGAATATAAGGACTTACAGTAGTCTCTAAATGTGTGCATTATATTTTTATGGTCAATGATATTGTCTACGTCTGTGTTGGTGATTGCTGGGGTTGCATTGCAAACTTCCTGCTTGTGGAATTGTTGAGCTAAAATCTTATTAGCTTTTTCTCCATGTTCATCGTAATGATGTCTTGATTTAAAAATGAGTTGTTCAGTTTCTTTAGTTTTTAAGAGCTTGAGTTCTGAATGCAGGCATGTTCTTTATCCATCCATCCATCCATCCATCCATTATCCAACCCGCTATATCCTAACTACAGGGTCACGGGGGTATGCTGGTGCCAATCCCAGCCAACACAGGCCACAAGGCAGGAAACAAACCCCGGGCAGGGGGCACCTACACACCAAGCACACACTAGGGACAATTTAGGACCGCCAATGCATCTAACCTGCATGTCTTTGGACTGTGAGAGGAAACTGGAGCACCCAGAGAAAACCCACATAGACATGGGGAGAACATGCAAACTCCATGCAGGGAAGACCAGGGAAGCGAACCCAGGTCTCCTTACTGCAAGGCAGCAGCACTCCCACTGCGCCACCGTGCCACCCTATGTTCTTTATCATTTCTGGTAATTTCACTGATTAGCTCTGATACCTTCTTGGTTTCCAATTTATTTCTGTGGGAAAGATATGAGATAATCTGTCCTCTTAAGAAACAGGGCTGTGGAGTCAGTAGATTAATCCTTCGACTCCAACTCCTTAGTTTCTGGTACTTCTAACTGCGATTCCGACTCCTCTGTATTTAATATGCTAATGTATTTTCCATGTTGATTGAAGGAAGGCAGCATACACGTCATTTAACCACAGAACTCCTGGCTAGGAAGCTAACGCTCTACCGTATTGGCCAGTTTAAACAAAAGACAAGAACCACTGAACACACATTAGGCCATAACACACACCTCCACCTACATCATTAAACTTGTTTACACTCAAATTAACTTGTTAAACACATTATTTTTTTCTATTAAAAGAAAATCTTGCGACGAGATGTGATCTTCTGAGAGACAAAGAGACACGTCAGAGAGGCAGAGACACTTTCACTTCCCGCGACGTGGTCAAGTCACGTCATACTGACATCCTTTGCAAGTCACGCCCTACTTACAAACATTGTCAAACAAGATCATGGTCATCTAAACTCTCAGTTGTTGCCCCACCCTACTTACAACCATTTTCAAACAAGATCACGGTCATCTAAAAAGTGAAGAAGAAAGAGCAGCTCTAAAACAATTGATAAGTTAAAGATGACACGTGACACAGTCGAGTCACGTCATACTGACATCTGTTGGAAACCTGTTCCCGTGAAACGGTGACCTAGGCAAGGAACCTAATAATCAGCCCTGAACAAGTGGAATTGAAAACCGTGCAGGTCCAAACGGGGTCAGAAATAAACGACAAATAGTAAAGTACACAGTAGAACTTTATAAAGATGTTCAAACACATTGGTGCCATATACATGCAGAGCAGGTTACAGATTATGAAAGCAGTGGAATTTGAAAGGCTCCAAAAAAAAAAACCTGGCTGCAATACACACACAGAGCAACATAAAAAATATGACAGTACTACAATTTGAAGGTGTCACAAAACAGAGTACAGATCGCATTCACGCAAACAAATGGAAATTATTACTAGATGAAATAACGGAACAGCAAAACGAGATTGAATATATGCACATAGGTGATATGTCGGAAGAATGTAGATATTGTAAGGCTTTAAAGTTTAAGTCGGAGACTTGTACATTGTCTAATTCATGTTGCCATCAGGGAAAAGTACCATACGATATGAGTATCTGTGTTCCCACAGCAATTATAGCTACAACAAGTTTAATTTAAAAAAAAAAACACAATTTGGTCAGGTGTATATTTATGATCACAGAGAATTGATGCAACATAGAATCAAAAGAGTTAAACGATCTGATGTGCTGGCACTTATACAACCAATAATGGATACAAATCCATATGTCCAAAAGTATCACACTTTACACAAAAGTTATCAAATTTTCTTGGATTTCTATATGAATCTAAAAGATCACAGTCGCATTTATAATAAACCCACATGTGACGAATTGTCAGCGATAATACTTTCGAAAGATGGAGATATCAGTGACAGAGTAGATATTCGTGTATATCCAAAGGCAAAGCATGCTTCGTCATGTATGTCAAATACAGTGCCACATGCTGACCCTTTAGTTTTTCCTTTGCTTTTCCCAGATGGCGAAACAACAGGATGGTCGTACAATATTAAACAAACGCATTCAGAAAAATGAATAACACCCACACAATATTTCGAGTCAAGATTAGCAATATGTTCCCATGTATGTAACCCACTTCTATCATCTCAATGTCTGTCGCAAGCATTACATTACATATTGCGTATGTAAAAGTCGCACCTAATCGTCTCTTCTTTATTAAATCAAATCAAGCTAAACTTTGAACGGAACATATGCAACGTCTCATTGATCATGTTCACAATTCAAATATCAATAGTTCAGACATATTCAAAATAGGTAAAGCTGTAATATTACCATCATCATATCAAGGTAGTCCAGGAGCATTGCAACAGTTATGTAATGATACAATGGCAATATCCAGAACTATCGGTCGGCCAGATTTCTTTATTACAATGACATGCAATCCACACTGGCCAGAAATCCGCAGCTTCTTGACAACAGTGCCACCTGCTTCATTGGCTCTGGATATTCCGACTTTTGTAAGTAGATTGTTTTATCAGGAATTATTATTTTTATTGAATGAACTCGAAATGGTGTTTGGGCAAAAAGCAGATCTTGATATGCCATTCTTATTAAACATCCAGTCAGATTAGCTTTTGCAATGACAATTAACAAATAAGGACAAACATTTGACAAAGTCGGTTTTTTGAGTTTTTAAAATAAAAAGTGAACATAATGCATATATAACAATTCCCATAAAAAAAAAAAAAACACTTTTAATTATATTTCCACAGGAACAAACCTGGGGGTTGGCGAGCGAAGTGAGCAGGGGGCAAAGCCCCCTAGTCTAAAAAAAAAAAAAAATATGAAAACACTTTTTGTAATGTACCTTAATCCAGATTGCAATATGTGAATGTCAGGTTGTATAATAACTCAGCTGAACTTCACACTAGTAGTAACACAACTATGCACTGGGCTTTATTCTTACATCAGAGAAGTACTTAATTATGACTGTGACATTTGAACTTTCATTACAATTTAAATTTATTAGGTGTCAGAGTCTGTATATTTTTGCTGACTCCCAACTCGACTCCAGGTATCCAAAATTGTCTCCGACTCCTCAACTCCAACTCCGACTCCACAGCCCTGTTAAGAAAGCCTTCAGGGTTTCCCAGAGTATTCCTGCAGAAACTTCTGCGGGTATATTTGTCTCTTAAAAAAAATTGATTTGTTTGGATATAAATTCTGTAGAGTTCTCGTCTGCTAATAAAAGTGGGTTAAGACGCCATCTGCAATGATTTTAGCTCCGGGATGAAAGGGGTGTGGTCGGAGATAACAATAGAATCGTACTTACAAGAAAGATTTAATCTTAGGCAAGAAATTGTTATCTACAAAGAAATAATGAATTCTTGAGTAGCAGTGATGCACTGGTGAGTAGAAGGAATATGCTCTTGAGTTTGGGTTTAGAAGTCTACAGGGTTCTGATAAGTTGTGATCAGTTACAAACTGTGTAATTGACTTTGCAGTGTTAGATGTCATCCCCCCTGTGGCAGGAGACCTATCTAGATCTGAATTTAAAATTGCCATTATAATTTTATGAGTGTTCACATTGGGAATGGATGCAAATACATTTTCAATGAAGTCTCTATCATTCACATTGGGTGCGTAGATATTTATTAAAATCACTTGGCAGTTAAATAAATTAGCCATATAATCACATATCTCCCTTTGTAAAGCTGGAATGGAATATTTGGCCAGTCCAGTTGCTATGCAGCCAGAACTGATTCTTGCTTAATAAGTGGGTCTCCTGTAAAAGTGCTATTTTAGCGTTAGACCTGTTGGGTGAGAGAATGCTTTCTTTCTCTTTAATTTGTGATTCACACCTTTGACATTCCAGCTCACAAAGTTAACTGTTCGGTCATGGAGACATTGCTTCTGAACTTTTATTGTCATTTTGTAGTCTTAAATGAAAATAAGACAGCTTTGACCTTAATTTTCAATTTTCCCAGGAGTTATTGCCATGATGGCTATTGTTACATTGGCGCTTGTAATTATAAAAATTTAAAGGATAGATAGCTTGCTCTCTTTCGCCCTACCATTTTGCCTCCCCATGTGAGGCTGGACCACACTTCACAAAGTCCCAGTCCTCTGACATACTTAGAGACATCCAGCAGTGTGTAGGAGGATTAAAATTGAGATAGCTATTGACAGTACAGTCTAAATACTATAAGCATAAAATATCATCTTAAACAATCTTGAGATAGTAAACCCAGTGAATGATGTTAAAAAGTAGCCCTGGATAAGCATAGTAAGCCTTAATACAATAAACCCAAGGATATGATGCTAAACAGTCTCCTTATTTAAAAAAAAAAAAAAAAAATTTTAAAAAAAATTAACACATACATACATTCTGTACATATACGCATATAATTGTAATTAAAGCATAAACAAAAAGTGGCTGAGAAGGGAAAAGGATGTATTATTACAGGATCAGTATCACTGCAAGAAGATCAAACAGCCAGTAAGATTTTCTATGCTACGCGTGTCAAACTCCAGTCCTGGAGGGCCGCAGTGGCTGCAGGTTTTCATTCTAACCATCTTCTTAATTAGTGACCGGTTCTTGCTGCTAATTAACTTCTTTTGCCTTAATTTTAATTAACTTGACTTGGGCCTCTTTGTTGTTTCTTTTTCCTTATTTAGCAGTCAAACAGCAGTGAGACACAAAACAAGCCACCACAGGTCCAGCTCACCTGTGCCCATCACATAGTATGAAAGTAAAGAATGGTGAAGGTCTCAGTAAGGTTGATCTTTCAGGTCACCAAAACATTTTGGTGGTGTTCTTAGAAAAAACAGAAAAATCAACAGTTTTGGAAATGTCTGCTGTGGCAGAATGAGAGCAGCAACAATCCATGGAATTAAATAATGGGCTTAATTAATAGCAAGAATCAGCTTCTCATTAAGAAAGTAATTGGAGTGAAATTGGTTGGAGTTTGAAGCCACAATTTTGCTGGTCATCTGTTGGCTTGTTTTAGGTCTCATTTCTGTTTGGCTGTCATTTAATGAAGAAAAGAATCAATTCAGAGCACTGAATCCTTAAAAATAGAGCTATTAAAATGACGTGAAAAAGAATTTAGTTAGCAGTGAAAACTGGTCACTGATTAGGAAAAGGGTTAGAATGAAAACCTGCAGCCACTGTGGCCAACTAGGCCTGGAGTTCGATACCCCTGTTCTATGCCATGCCATGACAGGATGCGACTCCCGATCATATTTCAAAAAAAGTGTCAGGATCAGTTTTTTAAGCTCTTTTACTGCTTCCTCCATAGAGGTAAAAATGTAGAGCTTGCCTTGAATGTCCACTTTCAGTTTGGCAGGATACAAAAGGCTGTATCTGTTCTCGGCTTTCTATAAGCGCTGCTTAATGTTGTAAAAAGCGGCATGTTTAGCAGCTGTTGAGGGTGAGAAATAAGGGAAAATACCAATGTGGTTATTTTCAAATATAATCTCTTGTTTCTGTCTGAGATTCTTGATTCTCAGGGAGACCTTCGATTCTAATATTATTCTTTCTGCATTCAACTTCCAGTGCAGCAAGTCTGTCTCCAAGTATTTTGTTTTCGGAATTTGCAGCCGTTGCTTTTCTGTCAGCAGTAGATGCCAGTTGTTTGGCTATTTCAGTTTGAGTCATGAACGTTTGTTTAACATCTTCTAGCTGAACGCCCAGTGCTCTCAGTTTAATTTCAAACTTAGACATATTTTCCTGAATGTGTTCTTCAATTTTTTCCAGCATACCTTTAAAGGCTGCCTTAAATCAATTATTTACACGTTTCTCCTGGTCTTTAATATCCTGCAGCAGCTTCTCATTTGTCTTGTGTATGTCCTTTATTTCTTTCCTTATATCATTTATATCACTTTTCCTTGTATCATTTATTTCCTTCCTTATATCATTTCTTTCTTTCTTTATATCTTTCTTGAGCTCCTTTATGCCTTGAGCAGTGGCCATTGCGATGATCAATACCTTCAGTTTGGACAGATTGTTTCGGTCTTCATGCTCCGCGGGTGAACTGGCAAGCCCAGTTAAAGTTGATATTCCCGGCTCACGAGGAGTAGATGACAATGAGGAAGGCAAGGACATTTTCAGTTGCAATGAATCTTCTCGAATCGATGAGCTGTCGTGATGTGGATCACTTGCATATTCGCTCCCACATTCACTCTCGGCTGGAGACGATGCAGCCGTGCCAAGTCCCGGGAAATCTGTGCTTTCGCCTCTCTGTTCCAGGTCAGCCTCAGAGAGGCTGTACCTTGAACTTGGACTTGATGCCTGTCTAGGCTTGGATGAAGCTTTAGCTTTCTTTTCCGTTTCTTTCTGAGCCTCTTTCCTGACATTCATGTTTATATATTCTTGCATATGCTGTAATAGAACCTCCTCAGGTTGGGTAAACACAGGATACCTTGGGATGATAAAAAATAAGAGAAAAAATACCGCTGCTAACGGAGTTACGTTTCAGACGTCCATGTCCCGTAATGGACGAGACCAAAACTCTGGATTAGAGTGATTTTTCAAACTAAGTAAAGTAAGTAAAAATTTTATTTATAAAGTGGCCTATCACATACAAAAGTCATAACAACATACGATACAATAACAATATATTGAACGCTGAAGACTAGGTATAGGAGTGAATTTCTGGTCTTTTTGTAGTGCTATTATTGCCTCTTTTTCTTCTAAAAAGATAAACAAAACAGCACACAGTATTCCAGATGTGGCATCATTATTGCATTATACAACCTAAATAATAACCTTCTTGGTTTGCGCTCCACTCAGCAAAATATATATTCCCATCAGCGCATTAGTCATTGTTGTAAAGTGCATATCAACTTATAAACCATACACTTGTTTCACATATAGCACATATAACATAAAGTGGTATATTCAACAAAACAATATTGGGCAAAAGAAGAAACTGATTGAAATATACAGTAGAATCTACATTTTTCCCTTATGCACAGATTATATTGTGCTATGTCAGCCACATTCTAAAATGGATCACAATTCAGGCAAGTAACAAAGAATACAGCAGAATGCCACAAAGTAACAGTATGCAGATGTGTCCATATATGACAAGTTAAAAACCACTTCTGTATTGTTTCATCAAGCTTTCAGCAGCTTGTGTTACAGAGATGTTTGAATCAAAAATCATAACTGTATACATCATAAAATAATTTCATTATAGATGCTTTCATTCTACTATATGTAACTTCACAGGAAACAGCTAAACATAGTTGTAAATGTTTACAAGAATATAAAAATGGAAAGATGACATGTATTTTAGTCCCCTGAAAAAAATGTTAATACTGTCTTGATAAACTACAACGTTCAGTCAGACATTCATTTTTCATCAGAATGTCTTTTCATGCTGAATTGCTTTAATTAATTAAATTTTTAACTATTTATTTTGTTTTGCCTTTTTGTAATATTCTAGATTATACATGAGGATTATAATTTTGGAGTACTATATAAATGAAACCATTACTTTCGTATATGGTCTCTAAAACATTTTGCACAGAAATTTGAATTTAACTGATTTCATATTTGTAAGGGAAAAGTGGGATCATGGGTATATGGTGCTAGTCATTCAATAACTTTAAATGCTATGGCAATAAATATTGTGAGTTAAGATGATGTATTTACTAGTACAATCATAATGCTTTTATTTTGTACCTTTTTGTTAGGGTGTGTTTTAGTTAGCCACAGAGGGGATTATTGATTAATTTAATATTACCTGCCATTATGTCATATTGCACGCTATAAACTGTCCCAAAAGATATATATATATATTTTTTTTTTTTTATTACAGAGCACTTTTTGACTATGACAAAACTAAAGACAGTGGACTGCCTAGTCAAGGGTTGAATTTTAGATTTGGAGACATCCTGCATGTCATCAATGCGTCTGATGATGAGTGGTGGCAAGCACGGCAGGTGACGCCAGATGGAGAAAGTGAAGAGATTGGAGTAATTCCAAGTAAACGAAGGTGAGCTGAGTTTAAATTAGATTCATCTTTCATCTGTTAAAATCCTTCCTGCTTCACTGTATTGAGGTTTTTTTAAAATCATTTTAAAAGGAATAGTTTTTGAGATTGTGTGGTGGAGGCATAGGTGTACCGTGAACTTACACGTTTACTGTAGCTACAATGTTATTAAAACTTTATTTATTATATTTTTGATGATTATACTGCATGATGTCATTTACTACATAAGTTTTTTTGAGATTTGGCTATTTCTGGTTAAGGGTGAAGCTGTTCACTAGCTGCTTTTCAGACTTTGCCTTGTATGGGTAGTGAAATAGCAAAAGATTGCATTGCCTTAACATCTTTGCAGTTAATCTTTTTGAGTAGAAGAAATCCTACTGAAAGAAGGAGTATAAAGACTTAGTGTGATCAGATCTGTGTGGTTGATTCTTGCCAGTCAGTTTTGATAATTACAGAAATCAAAAATTTAATTCAAAGAGCAAAATTGTGTACTCCAATCTGTGTTGAACACAATTATTCAGAGGAGTGTTTCAGAAATATGAGCAAACTTCGCCGTGTCAAAGACTGAACATAATAAACTCTCTTAAATCCTTTCACTTCTTTCAAGGTCAGCTTGAGTGAAACATCTCAGATATATCCTCTCTTCATCTCAGAAACTGCTGCTTTGGGGCTTAAATTAACTGAATAATAAAAATAAAGACTAAGAAAAACGTTAGAATCCTGGGAATTCTGTCACATGCTAAGAAAGTAATATACTATAATATTTTTGAGTCACTTTTGTTGCTAGGGTTCCCTCTTCTTTGAAACTTAATCCAGAGACAATAACTGTTGTGCCAGCTATGAAAACCTGCAGCAGTTTAAATTGACCGCAGAACGAACACTAGTTGCCCACCCTTTTATGTTGAGGTGTCCCCTTTTGAAAACAAAAAGAAAGAGAGAGTGCAGTTGTTAAGATGGAACTGGCAACAAATCAGGTGATCTGTGTATCTTTTAACAAGGAAACTAAAATCAAAATGGTTTCTCAAGTGACGTTTGACTTGCTATGAAAAACATAAAACTAATTATCATAATCAGACACACACTGCATGGAGTCATTTACTACAGCAATATTATTTAATTCCCAAGAACGAGAAATAAGTCAAGATGAGAAAGCTGTGAATCTTAAATCAGTATGCCAGAACTTTAATCTCAACCTCAACCTTTATCATTACCTACAGTTGAGATCAGCCCTGAAAATGTGGAACCCATCCTCTTCCTATTTTATCCCATTTCATTCCTTTTTTAGTTTTGTCTCTGTAATCAGTTTTTGGTTCAAACCTGTCTCTGCGTTCCTCACTTGTCTGTGTGACACAGGAAAGAAACCTCTCTCTGTCTCACTAATCTGGGATTGAAATTTGGCACAAACCTCTCCCTTGAGCCGGAATTACAGTAACTTTTAAATTAAGTCGAACATTCTTTCAGAAACCCTATTCATCAATTTAGATATAAAATGTACACAATCCCATGTAATACTGTTTAGTAGGTATAGTCTCTGACCCAATTTGTTTTGCATTTCATTTTATCTTAGCAAATTTTGGTTTCTTTTTTGTAAGTTCTTGCCTCACCCTTATGCTGCATCTTTGAGGTCCTTAATTTCCACTTCTCTGTCATTCACTTTAGATTTTAGCTTTTCTCTACCCATGATCTTTCATCATGATCTTTATCATCTATTAATAAGAAGTTGATTTCCTGTAAGCTCTGTAGTATCTAAGATACTTCTAGTATTATGCTGGAAAGTTTGAGATCAATCATTACATACCT
The DNA here is from genome assembly GCF_900747795.2 of Erpetoichthys calabaricus. Taxonomy (NCBI): domain Eukaryota; kingdom Metazoa; phylum Chordata; class Cladistia; order Polypteriformes; family Polypteridae; genus Erpetoichthys; species Erpetoichthys calabaricus. The sequence goes on along the minus strand of NC_041395.2, from coordinate 137,963,615 downwards.
GGAGGACTTTATTTAATTAATTCTCTTTGATCATCCAGCTGCTCACATTAATTTCTTTTCCTTTTCCACTATAACATCTCTTGAAAAAGTAGTCACACTTACTAAAAATATATTTTCTTTTAATTGAGATATGTAGGTCTTTGTGACATTGTAGTATTAGGCATTTTTATATGTTGTTCTGGTGTTTTAACTTATCAGCATTTAAATGTTAACGTTTAATTCACATAGTTGAGATTTGTTAATGTCTGCTTTGTTTATTTATGCGTACACTCAGAGCAACCCTGATGGCGTCACAGAAGTGATTGTAAAGGATGGCAGTGTCCCCACTAAGCATTACACCTTGCTGTATTAAACAACTTCGAAATCCTCTGTCTTTAATTAGATTATTTTTCAAGTAGGCCCTAGCAGAAGGATTGAGTTTTTTGCTTTTGACTCTCAAATATTGTCTGTCCTTGGGAGCAATCATCATATTCTGATCGCACAGTTCTGCGTCCATATTTCCTGACTGCAGCTTCTTATTATCATCTCCCAGTTTTTTTTTTTCTTTTTCTTTTTTTCATTGCCCACAATAATCTCTGGGCACTTCAACACATCCCTAACAGGCATTAGCACAGTGCTGTTTTTTCTGTCTGTGCTTGTGTGTTCTCTCTGTCATCTCCAAGGTGAGTGGGGGAAAAAAAGGAGCTCCTTTTCCTTCTCTTTGATGCTTCAGATTTTCTCATCTGCTTTTTCCCCCATCTTTAAATTAATTTAAAAAACTATCGACAACATATAATGGCTGTAAAAGTCACATTCTGTCTAAAAGTACTATTTCAAATTTCAGTGTCTGTTTATTAAGTAGATATTCATTCAAATATGTTTTTTGTTTTATTTATTTTGCATATTTTAAAAAGAATATTTTTAAACTCACTTTTTTCAGCTGTTAATTTGTATGTAACATGTCATAATTGTGTTTTTTGTATTTTTGATTATTTTTTCAATAGTTGGTGGAACGTTAACTCATTCATAATTCATCCTCTACCAAGAAGTGTTGGAATTTCCCATTGCATATGTGTAGGTTCTTATTACCTTGTCCGTCAAATTTCATTTAGTCATAGCTGCAGTAAATGCTCACATTTTGTCTATTAGGAATGGACATTGGTAGCCAAGTAAAAAAAAAACTTTATAAAGAGAAAAAACTAATTTCTTAGGCTAAAACAAATTAAAATATAAAATACCTGAAATAATGCTTCTTCACAATGTGTGTCAGCAACCTGAATAAATCAACACTTGATTTTTGTAAAGCCAGAAGGTACCACATCCGTATTTTTTTCCCCTCCTCTGTTAGATTGATTGTTTGTGGACCTGTGTCTGCACTTGAATCCTAGGTACACTAAATAAATAATAGTATATTTTTGTGTTAGTAGTAACAACTGGCATTTGTTTTACACAAAGCATTACAACATTGGAACAATCTAGACGAGAACAGGCCATTCAGCCTAACAAAGGTCTTACTATCTTACATGCTACTTGGTAGCTTATTCCAAGTGTCTATGGTTCTCTGTGTGTTTGTGCAAAATTTACCCTTAATAATAATAATAATAATTCTTTGCATTTTTATAGTGCTTTTCTTACTACTCAAAGCGCTCAGCAATTGCAGGTTAAGGGCCTTGCTCAAGGGCCCAACAGAGCAGAGTCCCTATTGGAATTTACAGGATTCGAATGGGCAACCTTCTGATTACCAGTGCAGATCCCTAGCCTCAGAGCCATCACTCCGCCTAACAAGTTTCCAACTGCGTCCCCATGTTCTTCATCAATTCATTTTAAAATAACATATTAATCCCTTCATAATTTTAAACACTTCAATCATGTCACCTCTGCTCAGCTCTTTTGATCTTTCTTCATAATTCATCCCCTTTAGCCCTGAAATCAGCCTAGTCACTCTTCTCTCGACCTTTTCTAGCGCCGCTATGTCCTTTTTGTAGCCTGGAGATCAAAACTGCACACAGTACTCCAGATGAGGCCTCACCAGTGCATTATAAAGCTTGAGCATAACCTCCTTGGACTTGTATTCCACACATTGTGCTATATAACCTAACATTCTTTTTGCCTTCTTAATGGCTCCTGAACACTGTTGAGAAGTTGATAGTGTAGAGTCCATTACTGCTCCTAGATCCTTCTCATATGGTGTACTCTCGATTTTCAGACCTCCCATTGTGTATTCAAACTTAACATTTTTACATCCTATGTAATACTTTACATTTACTGACATTAAATTTCATCTGCCACAGATCTGCCCAAGCCTGTATGCTGTCCAAGTCCTTCTGTAATGATTTAACGGGTTCCAAATTTTCTGACAATCCACCTATCTTGGCATCATCTGCAAACTTAACCAGCTTGTTACTTATGTTCCTAAATCATTTACATATGTAAAAAATAGCAGCGGCCCTAGCAATGACCCCTGTGGAAGAGCACTCTTAACATCAGCCAGTTCTGATAAAGTCTCTTGCACCATCACCCTCTGCTTGCTGTGTCTGAGCCAATTCTGCACCCATCTATAAACATCACCCTGAACTCCCACTTCTTTTAGTATGATGCCCAACCTCTCATGTGGCACCTTATCAAATGCTTTCTGAAAGTCAAGATAAATCTATACTAATAAAAGGCAAAGCCCTCACTGACTGACTGACTGACTGACTGACTCACTCACTCATCACTAATTCTCCAACTTCCCGTGTAGGTAGAAGTCTGAAATTTGGCAGGCTCATTCCTTACAGCTTACTTACAAAAGTTAGGCAGGTTTTATTTCGAAATTCTACGTGTAATGGTCATAACTGGAACCTGTTTGACTGACTCACTCATCACTAATTCTCCAACTTCCCGTGTAGGTAGAAGTCTGAAATTTGGCAGGCTCATTCCTTACAGCTTACTTACAAAGGTTAGGCAGGTTTTATTTCGAAATTCTACGCGTTATGGTCATAACTGGAACCTGTTTGACTGACTCATTCATCACTAATTCTCCAACTTCCCGTGTACGTAGAAGGCTGAAATTTGGCAGGCTCATTCCTTACAGCTTACTTACAAAAGTTAGGCAGGTTTCATTTCGAAATTCTACGTGTAATGGTCATAACTGGAACCTGTTTTTTGTCCATATACTCTAATGGAGGAGGCGGAGTCACGTATCGCGTCATCACGTATTACGCCTCCTACGTAATCACGTGAACTGAAAACGAGGAAGAGATTTACAGCACAAGTCAAACGCGGGAACGAAGGTAAATGACGTTAATTGTTGACTGTCTTTTAATACTGTGTACTTGTTGAGTGTCTTTTAATACTGTGTAAGCATACATATTAACACATGTGCAATTAAACGTGTGCATTTACGGGGTGATTTCTCAGGCTTAAAAGCTCGCCTTTTATTAAAAAGGTAAATGCAAACTCTTTTCATTCTGAAGGGCACAAACCACGTTAGATTTCAGCCGTTAAACGCGCAAAAATGTCAGTACACCAGATAAATAAGCGCAACATATTATCAGTTGTATTGTATGCTTACAATACATATAGAAATGTGTTAATCGTTAACTAATATTATGGGATGGTGTTTTTCGACTCGCGCTTTGATTTAAATGATTGCATGTCTTGGTGGGTTTGCGTAGCTTATTGTCAATATCTTTACAGCTCTTTTTAAGACTTAATTTAAAAAGGTTTTCTTTTCTTCTTAATAAAAATTTAAAAGCAGTACTTCGCCGGTGCGAAGCGCTCACTTCACTCCCTTACGGGAATCAAACCTCTGACGTCAGCGCTAGAGGCTAAGCCCCTAAAATTGCGCCACGGCGTGTGGTTCGTTTATTTAACAGCATGTAGATCGGGGTAATTACATTCACGGCATTCGCAGTCTGATTCACAATCTGATTGTATGGGTGGTTACCTACCAGGTAACGCTTATGGTTAGCCAGCAAGTCATCTCGAAGTGATCACTCGAGTGAACGCAGCTTCACAAAAAAACAGATCCTTAACAAACTGTTATTGGTATATTTTCCCTCAATTTTAAAAGGTTTTCTTTTCTTCTTAATAAAAATTTAAAAGCAGTACTTCGCCAGTGCGAAGCGCGGGGATTTGAGCGACTGACGCATACAGACATATTCATGA